>NW_024528488.1:1192395-1278652 GCF_017590135.1 Pyrgilauda ruficollis | reverse complement strand
TGGGGGGAGGACAGATGGAGGACCTTTATTCCTTCTGCAGCAGCCAGAAATGCTTATTCCTACATTAAAATCACACACACACACTCAGGGTTTATGGTCCAGGTGCCAGGTGCTATCCCAAACCCCAATGTTAGCTCCCAGAACCAGCAGGGACCTCAGAGAGGCATCACAACATACACAGACCAGATACACTCAGCTGGAAAAAGCAAATGATTTTCCAGACAAAGACAAATATAGAAATGCTGCCAATGCATATGCATAATGCACTAAAATGTGCATCCGGGGGCTGAGCACAGCACCTTCCAGGAAAGCTGCGCCTCCGAACGTTCCCACACAGACATGAGGCCAACAGGGACCACACAGCACCTGGTTTGTTCTCCTGCAGCACACGGGGAGAGCTGGGGAGCACTTTCATGTCTAAACCTGACCAGCTTCATACTTGAACCTCAGCCCCACCACCAAGGGGCAGCCTGTCCTGCAGTGTCCTCCCTGGGGAAGAGCAGGGGGTGATGCTCCTGCCTCAGCTCAGCACTCACACCAACACCAAACCCAGCTGTTTAATGCAAGGCTTGGTTTCATTTTCTTTCTTTGCCAAGAGGGCTCCCTCAAAAACAGGAGAGTCCTGTATCCACCCCAAACACCATCAAAGGAGAGACCATGTCAGGACCGGGTCTTCACAGGGCCTCCCTCGATGGCCTCCACTCAGACCCACTGGTTTGTGCCAGACCAACACTCAGCCAGCACCATCCTGCTCATTTCTGACCAGCTCTGAGCACATGCAGGCTGTGATGCATTTGCAGATGCAGAGGCTGGGTTGTGTTGAGCAGCATTAGAAACAAGAACAGTTTGGGTTCCTTAGGTGATTTATTTTGGGTGATAAGTCCCAGCCAGAGGCTCTGTCCAGCATCTGAGGCCACTGCTCCATCCAGGAAGGGAGTTTCTCATTCAGGAGGGCAGTGAAAAGCCCCTTTTCACCTCTAAAATCATAGGAAGCTTCCTTAAAGCTGCCCGAGGTCACACATGCCTGGATCCACGTGATGGATCTGCCTCATCCCCAGCTTCCAAATCTGCATTTTCTATCAAGGATCCATTTTTAGGATAGCCAGTCTGTCTGATGTAATTTTAGACTAATCACAATAGCAAACATAGAATGAATGATTCGGGTTAGAAGGGACCTTGGAGATCGTTTAGTTCCAACATGTAATAGATGTGGAATATTTATGATTATTGCTACCATCCTTTCCCAAAACAACACAGGCAATTTTCCAAAACATAAACCTGAACTTACAAAAACAGCCAGGAAATTCCAGTTTCAATCTCAGAAGCAGCAACGACTTCCCCAAAACATACAACCAGCCTGAATTCAGAGGGATTTTATGACCAGTTTATCTTTTCCTCTAAACTGCAGTGAGCACAGAGGGAGCTTGGGTGTGGAGCCCAGAGGAAATGTTAGAAACAGCCCAGTGGAGATGTTCTGCTGCTCCACACCCCCCAGGGGCTGGGGACCCTCAGCAGGCACAGCCCATCCCTGGCTCTCTCTCCTGGAAGTGCCAGCGAGGTTTCAAGGCAGAAGCCCTGAGGCTTTGCACGGAGCCAGGGGAGCCAAAGCTGGGCAGGGGGAGCAGCAGAGGCTGGGAAACCTCCAGAACAAAGGTGCACACCTCACACATGCTCACTAACCACTTCCGGAGCCCAACGGGAGGGTTTCACTGCCAGCACCAAGCCTGGCAGCGCTGGGGCTGGCATTCTGCAAGAGCTGAGCCACTCAGAGCACGGGGGAGGGCACGGATTACAAATACAGCCACAGAGCCAGCCCCTCCTGAGCTGCCGGCCCCAAAACCCCCACCACGGGAGCCACGGGAGGCTGTGGGCACCCCACTGCTGTGCTGCCTGCCCTGGGGAGCACGGGAGATGCTGCACCCCGGGGGATGCTGCACCCCGGGAGGCTTAGTCGCAGCATCCCCTCCCCAGGTCCAACGCCCCCTAAAAGACCTGGCAGGAAAGCCCCGGGTGCCTCACCTCACCCAGAGACAGTTTTTGGGGCTCCAGAGGAGGCTCTCTGTGTGTAACAGCAGCACAAACAGATTTACTGCAGAGAAGCTTCTATTTAAATTATATTCGCAGTATTCCCAACAGTACTTGCTGCTTTATATAATTTCCCATGCCTTCTGCGTGCACTAAATGTTAATTTTACTACGAAAATGGATGGTACCTTCTCTGAGAAGCCTTCCTGATAAAGCACACCTACACAGCAGGGTTTTATATAAAACCATGGTGAAGTTGAACTTCATGGAATTCTTCCTGGAAGTTTGGTCTAAGGTTCTGTACAGAGCGAAACGAGGAAGGGGAAGATTTTTATCAGTTACATAAAACACACACCTCTCAGTGCACAGAACACGCAGGGCTTCAGGAGCTTTGGGGAGCACGGTTTGTGATGCAGGAGCAGCGAGGGCTTGTGCCGGACGAGAAGGGAGGGTGCGATTTCAGCACCTGAGCCGAGGGACAGCAGCCGGGGAAGGAGCCGGGCCCCGCTCACAGCACACCCATCCCGCTGCGCACCCGCACCCCTCTGATGGACACGGGTACAGGACAGGGGATTCTGGACACCCGAATGACAAACAGAGCGGACCTACACTGACATTAATTACAGGACAGGAATTTTGGAGCAAGCCAAGGAAACGGATGATGCCAAACCCTCCCGTGCGGAACACACCGGGCTCAGCCTTGTGAGCACGTCTCCCTCCAATGGATGTCTCCAGTAATTAGCACATCCCACTCCTTGCAGCTCAGCAAACACAGCTCGCACTCGGCAGCCAGGATTAGGGGCTGGAATGTTTACAGCTCCTGCATTCCCCCTGCAAGGACATGTCCCAGGTGCCCACATCATGAGGTGCCAGGACAGTGCAGGGGCATGGGGCTGTGCACGGTGTCAGCTCCAATTCCCTGTCCTGCTGTCGATCCCTGTGCAGACTAACAGTCTCCAATCCTGGACAGGCAGAGTGGAGTATCTTATTTTAGATGCCTAACCTTGGAAGAGGAAACTCAGACTAAAGATTGTGTCATAATTAAAAAGGAAGCTCATGTTTTCATTGCGTTGTGTTTCCTACTGTTAAAACTAACTGAAGCCTGACATGAAGAAATGTAAAATCACACAAACAATGTAAATCAGATAGACTCCTGAGAGGCAGTCTGGAGAGTTAGATGCTCCTGTGGCAAGGACTTGTACCCTGCTGCGTTTCCTTTAGACTGGTCAGGGCTCTAGTCCATCACAAAGAATTTCAATTGATTGTGAGAAGCAGAGTCTTGTCCCAACACACCAGCTCCACCCTCTATTAACTGGGTAAATGAGCCACAAAACTCTTAACCTTAATTAACCAGAAAATTCTGGCCATGCCACTGTAGGAAGTGGTGTGGCAGGGCTCTGGGATGGAACAGGAGGAGCCCAAATCTGCTACCTTTTGGCCAAAGGAGATAGGTCTCAGTGAAGTGGAGGAAATTTCACACAAAACAGTGTGGCTCATGATTCTGTGCAGGAATAAAATTGGTCTGGATGGATGAAATCCATGGCCAAGAGGAAAACACTGCTGGTGACTGTCAGCCCCAAACTGCTTCAGCTCCTTTATGCTCCCACCTGGAGCACAGGCCCCACCTCAGAGCTTTGTGGCACCAGGAGGGAAATTTAAACTTTCCAGCTAAATTAATCCTGCCCCCAAGAAGGAACAGGCAGCCGTGGTACCCAGGGATGTGTGAGCACATGCTCTTCCATTTGCAGGGATGGTACCCAGGGATGGTTCCCAGAGATGACACCCAGGGATGGCACCCAGGGATGGTTCCCAGGGATGGCACCCAAGGATGGCACCCAGGGATGGTTCCCAGGGATGGCACCCAGGGATCGTTTCCAGGGATGTGGGAGCACCTGCTCCTCCATTCCCAGGGATGGCACCCAGGGATGTGGGGGCTCCTGCTCCTCCATCCCCAGTGTCCCCTGCTGGGTGCTCACAAATGCTGCTGTGACACTGGATACAATGGGGGGTGACTCACAGACTCCAGCAGAGATTATAAGAAAACCATTAAATTATTTTTTTTTCTAAATCTAGGCAGGAATTAAGCTTGGGGTTTCAGAGATTAAAGGCCAGTGAGATTATGATTTGCTGTTCCAAAAAGGAGGATTTCCTTAATCTGGGAGTTGCCTTTTTTTCCTTTCTCTTCATGGACTGCCTAACAGAGCCCTCTTTTCCATCCTGGGCCAGATGGGAGGCACCAGCCTGTGAGCTGCAGAGCTGCTGCAAAGGGCAGATTTTTTCCTCAGGAATCTCCATAATCTTGTATGTTTACGGAATGGCTTCATAGGAAGCTTTAAAAATCCCCAAACACCTAAAATTCCTTACTCAAACTGCAAAATGGAGCAATACTTGTAAGGACTTGGACTTGGGCCTGATTTTGACTGTGAAAAATCAACTTTCCAGTCACCCACGGTTCCTTGCCTGTCCACTCCATCCCTCAATTGGAAAGCTTCCTCACTGTCCACATGATCTTGGGACTTTTTTCCAGTAATTTCCTCTCTCTAAAGGACTGCATAAGTTGAGAGCCAGCAAAGCAGCAAAGTGGGAGAGAATGTGGATGTGGGAGAGAGCAGGGAAGGACCACATGAAGCAAGATGCCCTTGTGGCAAGGCTGGGAGTGCTGGAAAGAGAAGGAATTAAGTTTCTAAGCCCACTTCTGTAATGTTTAGAGCACACAGGGCACTGCTGGAGGTTGAATTCAGCTGCACCTGCATGACCACCTGGCCAAGAGCTGCACAAAGCTCAGAGGCCATGGGGGAAGGACCTGGGCATCTCCAGGTCACTGCTCCAAGCATTCCATGAAAAAAACCCACAAGAACTTCACCCAAAGATGGGCAACAGCTGAGCCACAGCAGTGATGTCCCCATGGAACCAGTGCCACAGCTCCTGGGACACTACACAGACCATGCTGAAATGGCACAGAGAGCCTGTCTGGGGGTGGGGGGGGCTGACTCCATTGTGCTCCTCTGGATTGCACTGAGAACAACAAATCTTCTATTTTTAAGTTGACTTGAACTTAAAGCATTAAGGCAGACTAAAATCTCCTGCCCCTGGCAATGGTGTTGTGAGTGCTTTCTGCTCTCTTTGCATCTACTGCACACTCCAGCCTGCACTCCAGAAGCATCTTCAGATTCCCAATGGTGAAAAAGAAAATGAACCCCCCTCAAATTCTGCAGAAATCAGATGTGGTAACACCAATTACCCTGGTCACAGAGAAAGACTTCAGGGGCCGAGCAAGTTCTGTTTAAAAGGACCCATCCAATTCAGATGCTCAGCCTTATGTAAGCTCTCCCTCTCTGAAAAAAACCTCAGCCCCTGGCCTAAAGGAACACAGAGACCTTTACTCCTTAATTTTGTTTCTCAGCTTTTGGGCTCACTGTTGAGCCTGGAAAAAGGCAAAGAAAGCAAAGCCCAAACTGCAGAAAAATTCAAGCCAGGTTCCTTTCTTGGGGGAAGACAAGTGCTCCCTCCAGGCACTCTGACATTAAATTGCAGAATCTTCACATCAGCACATGTCTGGGTGAAGTGCTGTGTGAAAAAGAAAATATTACACGCTAGAAAATAAATTCTGAATTCTGAATTCAGGGTCAGTGTCACCCAGAGAAATTCAGCTGCACAGGCACAGGGAAACTCCGGCATGAAAACCAGAGGGTGCATTTCAGCACCTGCAAGGGAATAAGGACAAAAAGCAATCGGCCAGAGCTCCCTGCAGCCTCCTCACCCCCCTCCTGTGACACTTGGCTCTGGCTTCCCTGGGCTTCTCCTTGTCAAGACACTGAGAAAAGGAAAAACCATCTCATTAAGAAGCTGACCCATGGGTCTCATGTTCTTCACACAAATTAACCCAGAGAATTGGATGTGTTTCATATAAATCGTTTTCTCCCCCTCTCTCTGTCTCCCTAAAAAAGGAGAGGGAACAGCCTATTGAATCTGGCACTCCTTTAATGAAGCAAACAGTGCAAGCCAACCTAACGAAGTAGGAATTCCAGATGGATGGCAGTAGGTGTATGAATAGAACATAGCGCACTCGTTTTTATCAGCACTATCAGCATTAAAATGAACTTTTGAGCTTTTCTCCACTTTTTTTTCCTTTCTCCAAGTGAGGCAGGTGAATGCCAGTAGGCACCATTCCCTCTCCCAGGTCCGAGGGATTCCTTGCAGTGAGAGTGAGCACAGGCTGCTGCCTTCCAGGAACTGGAAGTGAGCACAGGCGCTGCCCTCCTGCAGCTCGTGACAATGTGTGACAGCCAAGGGGACACTGGCTGTGCCAGAGGGACCCTGGCTGTGAGGGATCACAGGGACAATCCCCCCTGTGTGGGACACAGCTGCACACACAGGCACAAGAAGGCAGCTGGTACTTTGCTGGCTGCTGCAAGCAGCACATTGGCAGTTCTGTTGGGGATCAGCAGCACCAAGGGGAAAATCTCGTGGGATGGAGCTGAGGTTTGCTGTGCTGCCTGGAACACGGCCCTGCAGCAGTGGTGAGTGCTTCAGGTGCTGCCTGAAACAACCTGGCAGAGAAGGTGTGGTGCAATTCACTGCGTGCCCAGCATTATCCTGGGTCACATCCAAGGAATTCTGCAGCGTGGCAGAACGGGGAGGAAGGGGTTGGGATAACACTGAACACATTTCTCTACGAGAGCACAACTCCCTGGCTTCAGTGGGAGTCACCAGAGCTCCAGTCAAGGAATTCTTTACTTCTCACCCAGGCTAAGCTGGAGATGCCACAGCTTGAGCCTGCACTCCTGCCTTTCCCAAACACGGCACTCGGGCCAGTCCCTACCAACACTCGCCTTTCCTCTCCCTGCCCATATTACATAATAAGCATCTTTTTTTTTTTTTTATAAGTTGTCTTTTCATAACAATAGAAACTATTGGAGCCCGAGATAACTTGATGAATTTTTCCTATTATCTAAGAGCTTAGTCACTCAGGGAATTAGTCATGTTCAAAATAACAGCCAGGCTCAAAGAGATTCAGAGCAACCATTCCAGAGCAGAAGCAGCTAATGTCATAAATACATTAAGATGTCAGCTTGAAGCATTTCAGAGATTTTTCAAGAAGTGTTCAAAAAAAGAAAAACCCTTTGATGAGATACAAAGAAATCAGGTTCTCAGCAGTTAAAAACCGTTGTGGTTTGCAAAGGCTGCGGTGCTCAAACACAAACCCTGAGCAGGAGGGACAGATGGACATGGTGACCACATGGGGTGTGTGGCTTCCCAGCAAGCACAGCCTGCTCAGAGCTCCACGAAATCCTGCTTCCTATGCCTATGGCACCCTCCCAGGGTTTTCCAGACATCCCTGATGTACGTCAAGAGACAGAGCAGTTATCGGTGTGTCCCTTATCCAGCAGGTGGGAACTCCATGGAAATGTAGCCAGGCCTCCTCCCAGCCCCTCCTAAGACTGACACAAAGACAATCATCAGCATGGAGCACGGATTTATCAAGCATTTTTATTTACCACAACATCAGCTCCTTCTTAACCTGGACATTTGGTATAGCAGCACTAGCAGGAGGCTGTAACTGAAAGGTTAAAGCAGCCCCAAAGTGGGAGAGAAATGGAAAAGTAAACAGCAACTATGTAAGAAAAATGCCACAAAGAAATGCATTTGGTGGGATGGACTTGGGGCTTTGAGGCTCCATGGCTGCGCAGCACCCACGGAATTCTCCACTGCATGCAGAGCTCAGGCAAGCCAAGCACCAGCCTCCAGTGACAGGAGACCTGGATGAACAGGAACAAACTTCTTAACTTCCCACTCTGCTGGAAAAGCCCTCCCTGCTGAGGCCACAGGGCATGGAGAGCGGGCAGCATCCTCTCCAGCACACCCACAGCACTCAGGAGCTTGCCTGGGACTGCTCCAGCAGCAGCCAGCACTCCCTGTTCCCTTTGATCTCTGCAGGAAAACTGCTCTGGGCCTCTTCACTCCCATTTTTCCCTAAGGCCTGGATACTACAAGCTCTTCTTTCCATCCTGCCCTAGCCTGGCTGCTCTCCACCAGCTGCTTTTGCTTATCCAAACTTTCAAAAATGAAAGTCAAACCCAAACTGCTTTTTTCCTACTTCTCTTTTCCAGACTTCACATTGAGATTTTTAGTATTACGGAGTGCAAAGAGTACTTTGTGCTTCCAATACCCTATGATTCTCAGACTGGCAAGTGGAAAAGAATCAGTGAGGAAAAATGCTGCTGACCTCCCCACTCAGGGCATCTCCACCACTTGCAGCATTTGGCCCTTTGATTCACTGAATTCATTTTCACCATATTTTAGGTTATGATGATTTACAAGAGTTTACTTTTTGCTTATGAGAGAAATGGAAAATATCAACAGCAGTTTGATTTTAAGTATTTCAACAACAGGCAGCGTAAAAATATCACTATTTATGGCTGTAAAAGAAAAAAGCTGGGACTGCACCTATTGAAGGTGATGGCTGCACTCACCTGGACTGTCACAGGTACAACATTAAACCAAAAAGAGACCCTTTGTGAGGAAATACCGTGGAAGATTCACACTTGTGTTACTTGCAATACAGTCAAACACTTGAGAAAAAACTCAGCCCTTGTCAGATAAAAACCTGTTCCAGAAGAGGCTGTATTTTGTCCTGATTTAATCCAACTCATTTGATTACCATGCTGGATCAATACCCTCTGAAGAATGCCAGACCAAATAATCATTGCACTCACATACTGCTCAGATGTGCAGATTGATTCTCATCACTACCAATGACAATTAGTTGAATTTTTCTAAGTTAGGAACAGATACCAGAGAGTTTAGCAACGTGGTACCAGTGAAGCATGGAAAACACCCCCGTGGGATGCCAGCATAATTGGCAAAAGATTAATTGTTTAAAAAATGGGAAGCAGCACATGCAAAGGAGGGAAAAAAGAAGCTCCAACAGCTTAATATTATGGAATAATAGCTTGGGTTTAGGGGCTGATTTGGGAAAAAAAAATCACCTGCCACAAGAACAAAAGGTACTATCACTTGTAAAGCATTAGTGACACGCTTCTTAAAGATGAGTAACTCTGAAAGGGAGCAGATCTGAGTCTTGAACCCAAGCTGAGAACAACAGAAAACAGCATTTGGAATAAATCAGCGCTGTGCAGAATTTGGGAGAAACCAGGCTAAAATCCAGGTTTTGACCAATGTGCCTGAGCAGAGCAAAGTCCAGGGATGCTACCAGAATAAATGTCTATTGCTGGTCTTCAGCAGCACAGAGAAAATAATACTGGAGTAAAAAAGACAGCTGAAAAACCGTAACAGAGACTCAGTGCCCATGGAAATGGGTCCAGTGATGCTCAGGATGAAAGGCTGAGGTTGTGCAGGGCACGGGAGCCTGTGTGAACAGAGCGGCCAACCTTCACTCAGGAGCAGAGCTGGTTGATAGTTCCACAGTACATTTTGCCAGCAGACTGAGGTGATGATATTCCCTGAATTACTGAAGTTCAGCTACCCTGGTGTGGAATAACTCACTTGTTTAGCACAGTCCACCAAATGATCAACATCTGAAGTACTAGAATTTCAAATAACTTACCAGTGGGGACAGCAAGGAAAATCTGCATTGGAGGGAATACTGCTATCCACACTGGCACTTGGCCAGCACATCTGGACCAACACATCTTGTCTTGCTAAAGGAGCAGAACTTGCAGGGACCAAGTGTTGGCAGGACCTTGGCTTTAGGTGCTCCCAATACCCCTGTGCTCCAAGGGCAGGAGCCCCTGAACCCTTGGGCCACCCATGCTCAGGGAAAAAGACTCCTCATCACCAGGGACTGCAAACATCTCTGCTGGATTTTCTTTTATTTGGTTCAGTTTCACTTTACTGCTTTCAAATAATTTTTTATTTTCAGGTATCTGGAGATATGTGGAGTATCTCCAAACACTGCTGAGGCTGTTGAACTGCTGTATGAAATACAGAAACCACAGCTCTTTTATTTTTTTCCTTGTTAGAAGAAGCAATATTGGGAAATTCTCGCTTCAAAATCAACTAATGGAGTTTTACTTTCCCCAAAAAATATCTTCTATTACATCCTACAGTAACCACTGTAATTTCTCTCGAAGAGAAAGCAAAGATTAGACTAATGAGAAGAGAATAACACAGCCGGCAGCAAGGAAGGGATCTGGGAAGATGAGGGCAAGAAAGTGTCAAGTCCTGTGCTGTGTCAATTAAAAAGCACTTCGTCCTGCAGCATGCCCAGCCCCTGCCCAGCGGGGCTCAGCGGCCACCTGGGAAAAGAGGAAAGGGAGGCAAGAGCCTCACCCGGCTTCCCGGCACCACTTTTTATCCCTGACACGGGGGGCGGAGAGGGGCACAGTGCGGGACAAGGAGGACAGAGGAAGGACTCCCATGCCTCCGGATGCTCCGAGGGTGGAAGGCGGCAGCAAACCCCCCGAGGTGCTGCTGGGGGGCAGACAAGCCTCAAACAGGACCCCAAACAAAAGCGTGTTGTGCCGCAGGCTGCTGCCTACACCGCACATGGCACTGCCAACACCGCCGGAGCCTCCGGGAGCACCAACCCCCCAGGCCCGTGTGTGTGAGGAGCGGGGAGGGGATGGAGGGCAGCAGGAGAACGGGCAGCGATCCCTCCCAAAGGCTCCCCGCTGCCAGCAGCATCTGCCGGTGCCCCCGGAGCCGGAACGCGGGGGCTGAGCCGGGTGACGCCAGCTCGGCCCGAGCCCGAGCGGAGCCGGAGCCGGGAGCAGCCCGCAGGGATGCCCGAGCCTCCCGCAGCACGGAGAGCGCCGGCAAGGGCAAATCCAACACCACCTGCAGAGCCCAGCCCCGCACGGAGCCGTGCGGGAAATGCCAGTGCAAAGGCGGGCTGGGCAAGGAGGGCGAGCTGGGGCGGGAGGAGCAGCTCAGAACAACCGCGGCTCTTCCCGGGCAAGTTTCTCAATGAGACGGGGGGGCCCTGCTGGGCTGGGGGAACTTCCCCGCTTCCCCCGGCACCCGCAGCCCTCCGAGCCGGCTCGGCTCGGCTCGGCTCAGCTCGGCTCGGCTCGCAGGGCGGCAGGAGCTGCCTTGGCGGGGCTGGCGGTGCTCGGTGGCTCTGCCGAGCCGGGTGAGTGTCTGCCAGGCTGCTGCAGGCGCGGCCAGGCTCGGCACACCGGGCTCCCCCCGCAGCACAACTCATCATCCGGCGGAGGGGCACGGCTGACAGGTCCCGGCTGCCCCGGGCAGCAGCCAGCCCAGCGCCGGCACTCCTCTCCTCCAGTGCTCTCCCACCGCACACCCCACACGCCGGGGAACCGGGCAAACCCTCTGCTTCCCCCCCCGAACCCACCGGCTCGCCCTACGGAACCCCCTCCCACGCCCCGAGGCATGCCCACCCTCCTTCCTTCCTTTTAATTCCTTCTTTTGCTCAGCAGTTTGGGAATGCAGAGTCTATAAAATGGCTACAGAGTGATCAATGGTTTCAAGGACAGGGAGTAAAGGAGGAGTCAGGAGATAGGACGGAGGTTCATTTCCCTGTCAAAGTACTGCAATGAGAGGAAAAGAGAAAGACATAGCTACCTGAACTCACCATTCCTGTTCCATCCCTTAGCCACTGCATCTTGCTTCTGATGATGTCCTTATTATCAGGGAGGGGAAGAAAAAAAAAAAAATCCCTACTGCCTGGCGAGAGCTGGCAGGAAAAAAAAGAAGCCCCCCACCCCCACCCTAGCCTGGAGCTTTCAGTCAGCCATCCCTCAGCCCGGCAATCCCGTGCCTGTCAGGAGCACGTTATTAGCAGCCTCCTCACTACCTGGGATTGTGCTTATTTATTTCAGTCACGGACCGAGGGATTTGAGGGGAGGGGGATGTCCTTTTTCTTTTTTTTTTTTTCCCTGCCGTGCTTTGAAACTCTGCAGGAGGGGAGGGGAGTGGAAAGGAGGGGAGGGAGGGGGGAGCGATGCGAACTTGGGGAGGGTCCCCGCAGGCACCCAGCGCCCCGGGCACCCCGTGCCCTCCTGCCGGTGGCCGGTCACCCTCGGCCCCAGCGCTGCAGGACGCCAGCTCTGCAGAGCCAGCACATGCTCCACGCTCAGCAAGGGCTGAGGATTTTGCTGACGTTCGAAGGGCAGCAGGTTCTCATTCTGCTCTGCACATGCAGAAGGATGAGCCCCCTTCCCACTGAAAGCAAAGCTCCCGGCCCAGCCCAGCGCTGCACCTGCCCAGGGTGATCGTCCCCCAGCACCGGCACCCTGCTCCCCTCTCCGGCTGTTCATCCCCTGCCTGCTGCCCCGGATTTCCCCCACTTTCTGGCCACAGCTGCACAGTTAAGAAAGCAAACACACTCGTTAAGCGTTGCTCATCGATCCGGCCACCCACCACGTCGAGGGAGAGGAGCTCGCGGTGTCTGGCGCTGGTTAGAAGAGGCGGCGGCAGCATATGGGATGTGTAGAGCCAACTGGGAACGGGGCTGAATCCTCGCGGATCCTCCAGCTGGGACACGCACGTCGACATGGTTCTGCCCATGGTGGGACAGCACACGGCGCTGCCAGCACTCGGCCAAGGCCGCTCACGGCGCCGGTGGCGCAGCCCCTGCCGCCATCCCGGGGCTCGGTGCCCACAGGAAGGGGCAGCCCGCAGAAGGGCTGACACACCCCTGAGTACAGGAAAATGCCCCACCAATATTCCCAAAATCCCTTCTTTGGCACCTGAGTCTGCAGCTGGCTTCAGGGACAGGAGATGGCAGGTAGGAACCGTGGAGACAACGTGGGGAATGGCTGGCAGCGTGCTCTGGGCACGGGCAGGACACTGGGGACACTGGACATGCTGGATCCACACACAGGATATGCTGTAGAATCTGTGCAGGAGCTCCAATCTCCTTAGTTACATCTGCAGAGGATTTAGGGTTTTGTTTGCAAAGGTTTTTTCTCCACGCCTCAAGGGCAGAAGGGCATTTGGATCTCCCGCTCCTGGCCTCTGGAGGAGTCAACACTTTTCCTGCAGCTGGAGATTTTGAGTCAGGGAACAACACGCAGCTCCTCGTGACTGCCACTTTCTGCTGGTCCTGTGCCACTCAGCAGGATCAGAGCTTAGGTGTCTTCACTTATTTACTGAAATAGGACAGACCAGAAGTGCAGGCAGGACTGAAGGGATGCTGCCCAGCATCTCTGCACTGCTGGGGCCCCACACAGCCTGCTCCAGTTCCATCAAGCCATATCCCATCACCTTTTGCACAGGCACTGACAGCCATCATTATTCCCAGAGATGGCTGACAAAAGAAGGAGTCAGGAGGCAAATGCTTATAGCTGTCCAAACTTTGGAATTCTGCCTAAGTTTCGAGTGACAGAAACACCAGGAAAGTTATTTACATCCACAGGAGGGCTCTGGTTGGAAAATCCCACCTCTGACAGCCACTCTGGAGTGTGTTGTCAATCGGGGTCCTCTCTGGGGAGAGCCCCATCTCCTGCAGGAGGTGATGGCCATGGCTTTGTGCAGCCCTGGAATTCAGATCTCACAGACACTTCACCTGTTTGGGATGTCAGACACAGCCAGCACAGCCTCACCAACTGATTCAAAACCTGCAGGGCCTGGGACAGCTGGGGCAGCAAAACTGATTGACAGACAGACAGACAGACAGGCAGACATCCTGTGTGGACACTGCTTCCCTCAGAAACTTGAACTGAAAACAAAGCAATGATCAGGCTTTCTCTAACTGAAGGGTAAATATAAATACCAAATGAGATCTGCCCTGTTGTCACCACACACAGAGAATACAACAATGACCCTCTTAAGCACAAGATCAGCTTTAAACCATGCACTGCATCCTCCCAGTAACTCCCCTGACTTAGGTCAAAGTTACACCAGCAGTGCCAAGGGAAGGGGATTTGTCTGGCACATCCCACCCTGTTGCTCTAACTGGGAGTGTGGATCTGGAGGAGGACAGTTTCTGTGGAGGAATGTTACACACGAGCAGAATGATCCCAGTTTCCCTCCTCCTGCCAGCTGCTGATCAGGCCTGTCAGTAAGGCTCATATTCCACTGTTTCATTCCCTATGCCTTGTTTACACCAAGCTGATTTGAGAAGCAAACCAAGAGCTGCCAGGTTAGTTCTTTCTCCCTGCAAAGGTGCCGAAAGGCAAGAATGCCCCAAGATCAGCCAAATCTCTGAATGGGCAGCAGGCTGCACACAAATCCCATCCTGCCGAGAGCACTGGGGCAGCCGTTCTCTCTGGCACAGGGAACCTCAGAGAGAACCCAGCTGCATTTCCCTGCCAAGAAAATGCACCTCTGCTGCCTCATTGTCAATGCAAAGTGCTCTGCAGGCAGCCAGCGGGCAGGGGACCAAGCCCAGAGTCCCTGCCAGAGCAGGGGGAGCAGGGAAAAGCCACCTGTGAGCTTCTGGGCCCTGTGCAGGGCCAGGAGCTGGGCTCTGATGATCCCTGTGGGCTCCTTCCAGCTCAGGATATTCAGTGACTCTCTGATTCTCCACTTCCCCACACTGGAAGAAAGCATCTTCCAGGGAAGGGCACCATGTGCTGGCTCCTGTGCCAGGGGATGCTGCAGCCCAGCACACCTGAGGGCACAGTGGGCTGTGTGCTCACCCAGCACACACCAGACATGGAATATTGCCAGGAACACCCCTGAGCTGGGTGTGAGTCACAGAACACTGTGGGATTGTGCCACGGGCACTGCTCTGGTAGGAAAACCCACACTGCCCACAGGGAAACAGAGGCAGCTTTCAGTGTGTGGTGCTTGGGCACAGAGCTTGCACTGCAGGCTCCTGCCCTGGCACTTAGTCTGCAAACAAATGGGATTTCTACCACGTGTGTGAGCACATCCCACTGGGCAGGCAGGGATGAGGCTTTGCTCAGGTGGTTTGTCTGGGGGATCACTCCAGAGGAAATCCCCAGGAAGAACTCCAGGATTGCTCATCAATAACGCAATGGCCCAGTCAGTCTCAGCAGAGCTGTGGGCTGGTCATATTTGACCCGTCACAGCCTCCAAAAATTTCTCTCTCTCTCCAGAATAAGGACCAAAATCAGCTGGTGTGCTCCACCCTCAGACAGCCCGGTCCAGTCTGGAGTCTCCCTGTGACTGCCAGTGACACCAAAAAGGGGCAAGAACCTCCCAGGGGAGCACAGAAGTGAAGGGGCACTCAATACCTCTGCAGTAGCAGTGACTGCCTAAATTATCAGATTCATGCCACTTTTCCACGTGGGACTTATTTTCTTCTCATTCCCTGCAGCTGGAGAGCCACTCAAAAGCCAAGCAACTGGGTATGAGCAGGAGGACACTCAGTATCACATCACAGTGAAACAGCAAAAATAACCTCCATCCTTGTGCCTCAAGCAACACATCTGGAGTCATGGCAATGACACACAGGAGACTTTACCAACATTCCCACTGCAATCCAATCTCCAATCCAATCCTCCCAGAACCCACCCTGCTCTCCCACCACTGTTCACAGTATTGCAGGGCAGCTTTAGGGAGCAGAGCCCTGGTTTGAGACACCCAGTACACAGCCCTGGGATGCCTAACATGAAGGTTCCTTTTCCTGCAGTCTGTGAGGGCAGCACTGCAGGATTTCACCTGCCTCTTCTTTTTTCTTCCCGCTATTGTGTTACCACATCACCACTGAAATCTCCTTTAGATCTTCAAGGCCTCCCTTCCTTAATCCCACTGGAAGAGTTTTGCTCTAAAGCACTCTCTGGATGTGGGAACTTTTGCCAAAATGTTTTTTCCTCCACCCTGCTGCTGTTTTCATGAGGGGATTTCCCTTCTTTTGCCCTTCACCCTCTGCCTTCCCTCCCCAGCAATGATGCTGCACTGGACAACATCTCCCAGCCAGCACCTCCCCATTGAAATTTCAGCTCAGGAATTTCCTCACTGAGGCAGGAGAGGCTGGCAGTGCCCTTTGGAGAGCCCTGCCACACGCTGGTATTTCACTGCCGCGCAAGGCAGATGTTCTTCATTCCATATCAGAGAGCACAAATATGCTCCTGCAGTCATTGTCTCTATTGAACTGCAAAGAACAGGCACCAAATCCTACAGGTTAATTAATGAGAAAGGAGGGGAATTTGTCTAACCTCTACGAGGAATTATCCAGCCTGGCTTTATAAACCAATCAGCCACGCTACAAAGCTATGAAACACGTACCTTCCTGCAGGAAAAAAAGCCCAAACCCCATGGAATACTCTCCTAATGGCCCAGTGCCTCCCTGATTAGCACAGCAATAACACAGCGCTTCGGGCTCTTGCAAAGTATTCTTATTATTTATGGTACATTACAAGGGAGTTTGTTTGTTCTTTAATAGGAGATGACATATTCAGAAGCCCAGATACGAGTGTCCTCCTGAACTAACTCTGACACAAAGATAGTTTCAGTCATAAATTATAGAATCATGGAAGCACAGGACTGGAACAAGTGCCTGGAATGCTTTGCTCCGATGGATGTGATTGGGATCTGGCTGTTTACCACAGCAAGGAAGAGACATCACTACCTGAGAACCAGGGGCTTCCCCTGACCTTCCAAGGGGACACAGTGGCCACTGGCAGGGACAGACAGGGCAGCCCAAAGCTGTCTCCCCGTGCTCCAAACCCCTTCTCCAGTCTGATCAGTTGTATGCACACTCTGTACGCTGATACAAACTCAAGTTATTTCTAATTTAATGATGTGCATTGGGCGTTATTAATTAATTGCAGTCTTTATATTTAGCAGTCACAGTGCAAACAGCCCCCATCTGGCTCCAGGCTGAGGTGTGTGGCACACACAGCCCGCTCCATGGAGAAGGAGGGAGGGCATGGATTGGGCATGGATTGGGCATGGCCACGCTCCCACAGACTCCCCTCAAAGGGCTTCTTGTGGGATTTTACCAACAAAATGCCAGCTTCAGTTTTGGAGAGGATCAAAACAAAGTGGAACTTTTAGAAAAGCCCTTTCCAACTGGGAAACCACAGTTTGGAAACCTGTTTGTAAAAAGCAATTTTTTAATGAAGTAACCTCTTCAGTTCACTGCCCACAGTCTGCCAGACACACAGAGGTTCCTCCCAGCCCTCTCCAGTCCATCCTGCCCTTGGGAAGGCTGGAAAACAGGCAAATCCTGGATCTGCCTCCTTCCAAAACATCTCCTTCAAGATGGTTTGCATGTTGTTTACTATTCCTTCTCCTGTCACCCCCGCCTGACTGACAAGACTCCTCATGCCTCAACCCATTTGATTTGCTAATATCCCTCAACTTTTTCCATTTGCAAACCTCCCACCTCTGCTTTAATGAACCCAAGGAGTCTGTTGCCAAGGAACACTCTCTGTTGCCATGCCCTCTGCTTTAGAGGTGAAAATTAACAGCCTGCAGACAAATTAAACTGCTTGGGTGATGAGGAAAGCACCCCAGTTCAGATCCCCAAGCCCAGTAAAGTCTCTCCAGCATCCAAGTCTTTATATCCATCTGTCACTAGCACTGCCCTAGTTCTGCTTATTTAGGGAAAATCCTATGGAGATTAAAAAAAGGAATAAAACTAAATTTGAAACTGAAAGGGCTTTACAAGCAGCACAATGCTCATATATAAATTCATTTCATTTGTCTACTAAGGGATCTGCAGCCAAAAAAAGATATATATTTTTAAAGAAAACTAGAGCTTAGCATTGCTGTTTGTGAGAAGATTGACGGGAAAC
Organism: Pyrgilauda ruficollis; assembly: GCF_017590135.1. Taxonomy (NCBI): domain Eukaryota; kingdom Metazoa; phylum Chordata; class Aves; order Passeriformes; family Passeridae; genus Pyrgilauda; species Pyrgilauda ruficollis. The sequence continues at coordinate 1,260,993 of NW_024528488.1, read as the reverse complement.
AATAAATGCTGCCCTGGGTCATGCATTTTGAGGTCACAAGGGACTGGCAAATCCATAAACCCTGAGGCTGTGCTCCTCCCTGGTGCCTAGAGGGACATTCCATGCAGGAGCCCGGGGTGGAGCCTGCAGGACCCTCAGCATGGCCCTGTCTCATGGCCTGGGGGCTCTCAGAGCCCTGCCTTCTTCCAAAACCAACAGCCAGACCCACACCCCAACTCCTGCCTGTCCCAAATCAACAGCCAGACTCACAGCTGAGCTCCTGCCTGTCCCCTCTCCCCCACCCAACACCTGTGGGGATCTCACTGGAGTGAGTGCCTTTGGAGGTCCTACACCCACACATCCACACAAAGCCCTGGACAGAACAGGTTTTCCTGCCGTGGAAAGCACAGCAGTGAACTGGCACAACCTGATCCAGGCACGGCACAGCTCCCACTCAAACTCACAGAATTCCTGCCTCAAAACCAACTTTACAGCTTGGCTCTCCAGCAGCAAAGCACAAGGGAAGGAGGTTGGTCCCCCAGGACCTCACAACTCCACCAGGCAGGTGAGGGCTTAACAAGCGGCTGGTATTTATGGCCACAGTTGATCAGAATGCACGGAGCCATCGGAGGAGCCTTTCACATTCACTCAGCACTCCTCTCGCTCTGTTATTTAATTCAAGCTGTGACCCCTGGCCCTGGATGCTGAGCTGAAGCAGCTCGGCTCCCAGCCCTGTTTTCATGGCCTCAGTCAGTCTGAGTTACCAGGATGTGCTGGGAGCCCCAGGGGTGCAGGGAGGAGCACACAGTAGAGCAGGGAGGGCTCCTGGAGCAGACTAACGTCAGCTCTCCAAGTAGGGGCTGTCCAGTGATGGACACCCAGGACAATGAGGAGTGTTTTGACCAGGATGATGTACATTTAGTCCCTACATGCCCATTTTTCCAGTGTGCCTGGGTCAGGTCAATCTCAAGGTTTCTAGTGCCCTCCTGCACATTTCCCTCCCTGCTTTCCCGTGCCTGCCCTCAGCTGTGCCAGCCAGGGCACATCTGGCCAGGACAAACAGGAGGGGAAAGGAGCAGCTGAGACCAGCCCCAACCTCACCAGGAGAACTTCTTGAGCTGGGGCATCATCTGCATGGATGCTCCATCAGCCTAAGGAAACCTCTTTGCTGAGCCTCTCTATTAACTGGAACTATTCACTTTTAGGGCCAGGAACATTTCCCAAAGAAATACTCTCAGTACTTCAGGCTGCTAAAGCATCGTGAGGCTTCCCTTCTGAGAGAGCCTTGCCTTGAGTCACCCTCTGGAATCAAAAGCAAAGCAAAGAGATTTTCTCGTTCCCACTCACCATGTGCAGAGGGATGTGAATTTCCCTGACACACAGCACTGCAGACCCAGGGCTGTGGCTCTCCAAACCACTCAATGTGCTGCTTTCACTCCCAGCTACTTTTCCAAATACCACTGTCCCCTTCTCAGACTTCCACAGGTCCCCCCCCACTGGGCTCAATCTGAAAAGAAAAGTTTCAATCTTGCCTCCCTTTTAAAGAGTACAAAATTCACTTTCTGACACTGCCTTCTTAAAGCTCCCAGCCCCGCTCCCTCCCCTCAGCCCACAGCTCCTTGCTGGTGTCCTTTCAAATTGGTACAACTCATCTGCCTACAGCCATTACTGCCTGGATGCTTTCATTCCGAATGAAAGCAGATGCCTCTTGGCCTGCTGGATTCCAGCAGAGGAACAGGCATGGGCTGCAGGAGTCGGAGGCCTGCTGGGTGAAGGGAAGGGGTTTGTGTGTGCTGGCTCTGGGGAACGCAGGCAGACAGGCACACCCAGCACAGCCACAGGTGTCTCCACCAAGCCATCGCACAGCAGGTGTGCTCGACACAAATACAGGGTGTAAAACACAAATACAGGGTGTAAAACACGGCCAGGGACCACCCAACAGCTTCCAGGGCATATTAGTCCGAGATCTTGCACCAGCCACGGTCTCTGGGAGCAGTCAGATCCCAGGAGCAGTTATAAAACTGCCTCGGAGAAATGAAGGGGTTAAACCCAGCTTTGGGACTGCCTGGCAAGCCGTGGTGAATTCCTTCATTAAACACATCCCTGCGCGCAAACGAAGCCATAAATACGTGGCATTCTCTCCCTCTAGTGGCTGGCGGCTTGGAAATGAAGGGGACGGAACACGACCCTGCAATCTGTGGGAACAAAGGGGGTTGTCCTGGGCTGCCTGTGCCCCAGAGCCCCAGGGAGCCAGCCCAGAAAAGGGACAACACGCTGTGCCATGGTGACTGCCCTCAGCACTGTGAGGGGCTGAGGTTCCCCTGCTTTCAGCAGGTACCTGGGGGTTACTGCACCGTCACTCCCTGCCTGTCTGCATTCCCTGCAGTGTCCCCACTTCACCAGACTGCTCCTTGTTCCTGCCCCACTGCCAGGAACACACAAGAGCTACTCGGAATTACTGTCACCGTGTCACCCCACAGCAGCCAAGCTGCCAGCTCTGCTCATTCCTTACAACGCCCCGAGCTTGTAGGAAAGCACGAGACACAAAAAGGCACACAGAGAGGCACGGAGACACCAGTGAGACAAACCAAGGTGTAACTCAGTTTGACACAGGAGGAAAAGCTCCCCAATAAACAGTTTGTGAAGGATTTTAAAGAAACACCAAGCTGTGCACCACACCTGAGGTTCCCAGATTTGGTGATGTGGTTACCCCAGTTATGGGAATGCTGGGACTTGTTCCCACATAAGCCTTCCTCTAAGGACAGCTAGCAGGGTCCAGGACCTTAATTTGCAATAATGAGTGCTGGTTTTAGGAGGACAGCATCCTTGGAAGGAAGACAACAACATCAAAACCAGTTCAACACAGCTCCTTTCCACTAACTGCAATACAGCTCTACCATTTCATGTATTTTAGCTAAAAGGCTCTCTGTCAATAATGCACCATTACATCACCACAGAATTTGTGTGTGGGTATGAATGTGGATGAATATCCTCAACAACAGCAGAAACTTTCTTACAAAAGGCCAGGAAGAAGGGAAGAAAGAGGAGATGGATGCTATCCAAGTGAGGTGGTGAGTTTGATTCAAAGATAACACTTGCAAATATTCCCTGCAGTTTTTCCAGGCTGGCATGGCAGTCAGAAGCACACCTGAGTCTTTTCAACAGCCTCAGGAAAAGAGGGGGAGTTTGAAGTGGGAAGGCCTCAAGCTTGACACAAACAGGAAAAAAATTCCATAAGGAAAATATATCCAGAAGGAAAAAAAAATCTAGACAGAAAACCTGTTCTGAACTTACGTGGGAAATGTTACCAGAGCTTCCCACAACCCCTGTGGCTCTCTGGCCATGGTTTCAGGCACTGATTTCCCACTACCCCAGGGGGATGTGCTGTGATAAGCCTGGCAGGGGCCTCTGTGAAATCAGATCCCCAGTTTGACCACAGGCACTCCAGTGTGATTTTTGAAGTGGATGCAAATCAGGATACATCCACCCAAGCAGTGCCTGCATGAACCAGAGAGGCAGGCAGGGATTCAAACCCACAATTACACCCAAATCCCATTAAACCACATTTAATCCAAATCCCATTAAACTGTGTTGGCCTTTTCCTGCCTCTCCTTCCCTGCTACTCATGATCTATGAGTCAGGATGCCTCTGGATTTTCCTTCGAAAACTGTCCTTCACCATTTGGTACTTGGATTGGCAGTGGAGCTTGTAATTAGGTCCCAAATGTGCCACCACATCAGTGATGACTACAAGGGATTACACAGAGGTAAAGTCTTTAAGAGCCCGTGTGATGTGAAGTCTGAACACCATCCATCGCCTTCTGGAGTGCTAAATATATCCATATTTTACTATTTACTTGTCTGCTTAGCTATCTCAGGAGCAGTCTGTGGCAGTCCCTGAAGAAGGCACTTTTCTATCTATATATAACGTGCTTTGCAATTTTTGCCACTGAAGTTGCACAGATATATTCCACATGGAGCTTTTCATCCTTATAAACTTCAACCTGGGAAACATCCACGCTGCACTAATCTTCCCAGGCTCTTAGAAAGGGATGCTGGCAGGCAGGATGAGTGTCCTAACGCCCCTGAGCCTGCAATTCCTGTAAACTGCCAATTTAAACCATGTTAAGAATGTGGCATGAAAAATAAGCGATACAGGCAGCCATTGGAAATTTCCCTGCCTTCCACCTACAAGAACAGATTTTGTGGTTTACCCTCAATTTGCACAAAATACGGACGGACGTACAGTCCCTCAACAAAGAAATCAAGGTTTTTTGTGTAAGCCAGGTAAGGCTACAAGATCAGGTGCTGAGATTTTCCCCCAAAGCTCAAGCTGATGAAAACACAAGCAGCTCACATAACTAAAGACAATCCCTGAGACTCCTTCAAGTCTCAGCTGTGAAAAAACCAAGCCAGAATCCAAGAGGTGCTGAGATAAATGATGGGAGTGTGGCCCTTGCCTGCTTGCACTCTGCCAGATGGGCCCTATAATGGCATTTGAAATCCATGAAAAGCACAACACGGCTCAGCTGAGCTGTGCCCGAGGCTGAAAATGCAGCCAGAAAATTCCCCTGCCTGGTACTGATCCAAGCACTCCACTGCCATTTCCCACCTGCATCTGCTGGGGTGGGGTTATTTTGGAAAGGAGTGGGTTTGAAATGTACAGAATTGTTGGTAAAACACCATTTTTCTTAACTAAGCCATGTTGTGAGGAGATAAAAATAGCCTGTTGGGGAGAGCAGACTAACTGTGGAGGCATCCCAAAAATATCCTGTGTGAAGGGAAAGGTGTGAATGCATGTTCTTAAAAAGGAATGTGTGGCTTATGCTTTACTCTGCTTCCACTACACAGCCATATGTTGGCTGCTGGGTTCTATTAATAACCTCAGTTATTTATATTAATGTCCCACTTGGTGTCTGGCTGAGCACAACTTTGGGTTCAGGAATCCTTGATGCTGGTACCTCCAACTTATAGGAATGCTCAGATGTCAGCTGTGCCAGAAAGGGAATTTGATGGAGTCTCCTGCATTAAGAACACACTGATCCTGATGCCTCAGGGTTTAGTTTTTATATTTTTCAGATTCTGTGCTGCTTTAGGGTCTGGGCTTTGTATTATGGGATTGTGAGCTCTCTTCACAGAGCAGGGAGACAAAACAATTCCTTCTCTAGCTGGGGACCACGAACAAATTATCCAAATCTCAGGCCCAAGAGCATAAACAATGTGGACTGAAGAGAGAAAAGCAAGAAGGATGGACTTGATGGGCTAAAGCTATAATTGGACAATTAACTCCAATATGTAAATGGAGCAGAACTTACCAAACTGAGAGACACCGTGAACACTCGTGCATTTTGTGCCCATTTTGGTTCATCTTGGGTGCAGCCCTGATTGGGCTCTTGTGCTGCCCAAGGTGCATCCATTGAGGAGATCCTTTTAATAAATCCCTACTTCATTCTTTAGCTCTGTTCTTGGGCAGTCTGCACAAGGCATCACTCCCATGCAGTTCATGGAGAGGAAATGACTCTAATCCCTCACTAATACATGGGCATTTTTGTCATAAAGGCAGAGAAAACTCGTAAAAAACCTCCAGCTTTCTCTGTACACCTCACAATCAGAACAGCAAGCCTGGATTTGATATTTAGGCTCAACCCTTGTGGCCTGCCAATTGTTGTTCCATTCACAGCCACATTCTTTCATTCCTTACTGGATGCTCAGCCTCTGTTTCCTGGTGATACATAAACTTCCCAGAATATTTTGGACTTGATGGCTAAAAAGAACCAACAAATGCATGGATAGAAAAATGGCTCATTATGAGCTCTCCCTCCAGAAAGAGTTTTTTCTTTTTCTGTTCTCCCCCTCCCTTCACTTTTCCTGTATTTCAGCGTTATTTTTAACACTATTGACAGCTCTGCTCCCCCACCCCTGATGGGGCCAACCCCTGGGACACCCCAGGAGTTCTCTGCGCCCATTAACTCTGAGCCCACACAAACCAGCCCAGGCAAAGGGGCTGAGCTTTAGTGCTCTTCAAGCATTCACTTCTTTGTAATAATTTTAATGCTCAATCCTGTAAGAGATTTTGCACTCCAGTCATTTTCCACTCATTTGCAGAAATTACAATATCCCCTTTCTCTTTCACTGAAACAGAGCTGGCTGTTGAGGGCTGCCATTCATGGCAGCCCACAGAAAACCCTACAATAGGTTAAGCCCCAAAGTAAAGAGCACTCAAACATCCGTTGTGCCCCAGCCAGCACAGAGCTGATCACTAAATTGTGGCTTTTGCACAAAACACTCATATATATTAAAGCTGCCTTTGTTTGTGGAGGGTTTCTTTTGTTTATTTTTTTAAATGAGCTTTCTGAAGAAAATTTTCACCTGAAAGCAAAGTGTGGAGACTTGATTACAGTTCAGAACTTTATAACTTTCTGATTTTTCTATTTGAGCTTTCACCCTCAAAAAGAAGGGAGAAACTTCCAGATAGCAGAATGAAAACAAAAATTCATTGTAAATCTGGCTTTCTGACCAAAAACCACAGTGGAAAATGCCCAAACAGCCCTTAAGGAAATAATTCAGCAAAAGCCTGGATGGCCATTGGCCTGTCCCTGCAGGGTTAATGATGAGTAAAGAGGAGGAAATGGGCAGATGTCCTGTTGGACACTGTGGTGCCACTGCCTCCAGCAGGAGTTTTACACTTGGATTTACTGCAAACCCCCAAAATGTTGCATTGCCCACCCAGTGGCTCTTGGTTCAGCAATCCAGGATGGGCAGTGGTGCCAGCAGGGACATTCCCTAGGGAATACATCCAGCAGGACTCCCAAATGCCAGCAGGACTCCAGGCAGTGCCAGTCCCAGAGGTTCGTGGGTCTGACCCACCAATGTACCTGCAAAGCTCCCTGAGGATCAGCTCTGTGACTGGAGATGCTCTGAGCACACTGGCAGGAACAACAGGGCCATTTATCCTTGATAAAATTCCCTTTTTTTTTTTTTTTTTTTTTTTTTTTTTTTTTTTTTTTTTTTTTCCCACCTGCTTTATCTGCTCCCTGGAGGAGGTTAGTGCTTTCTGGAGTTCAGGAGGATTACTGAATCCTGCAAACTCAGGGTATGTGAAGCTTGCTGGGAAAGCAGCTCTGCTATATTCATACAGTCCACTGAAACACAGGCTGGAAGCACATTAAATTGCTTCTCCCACTGAGTCTGCTAATTGTCTGTGCTTTTAAAAGTTACCAGTGAATTTAAAGTTGGCTAGAGATGCTACTTTAATCACCCCCAGACTCCAAAGCAGGTACTGGATAAGCCCTCCCAGCAGAAGCCTCCCTGCACTCTTCACTGGTCAGGGCTGTGAGAGACCAACCCCCATGAGCAGCAAAGCCCAGCCAGGCCATTCCTCACCCCTGCCACTGCCATCAGAACCCCAACCATGGAGCCCACCACCCCTCCTGCAGGCAAACCCCTCCTCAGGGACCCGAGCACAGCAGCTGCAGTGCTCCTGGACATGCAGATGTGCCCTCAGAGCTCTCCCAGTCCCCCCTGGGCACAGGTGTTGGCACTGGGGCATCTGCACAGGAGGCACCACCACTCCCCATCACAGAGAGGCTGCCGTCTGTCCCGCCTGTGCCACGCACACTGAGGTTTCCCAGAATAAACCACTGCTTCTTCACCCTTTTAGAAACATTTTTCCTTAGCAATGTGGAGACCAGAACACCCCATTCCCCCTGCCCAGCGCAGTGACACCAGCTGGGAGCTGCTGCTCCTGTTGTGCTGGGCACAGTGGGAAGAGCTGACTGCGAATCCTCACCCAGAGCCTCCCCAAGAACTCAGCATTTAGTGTCAACCTTCAGTGTTCAACTTCCAGGCTGAAAACATATCCCACAATCCAAACTCTGAGCCAAGCTTTGGGAATCCCAAAGAACCCTGGGCTCTCAGTGCTCTCCCACTCTGATGTGTCTTCTGGAGCTGAGAGATGCCTTTAACGAGGCACATCCTAACAAAGAAACAAATCCTTCTCCTTCAATGAGGCTCCTGCTCTTATTCCCAGATGTGCATTCATGTGCATCTCCTGCCTGCTTTGGAAATCCCAGCTGGAACTGCATGCCAGAACAGTTAGAATATTCATAAACTCATATGGTGGGAGGGGAAAAAAGCTTTCTTTGTCCATGAAAGCTGCCTGAACATCTCTGAGACAATAAAACAGCAGGACAAATACCCCAGATGCAAGCATTTCTCCAGTTTCAAAAAACTGGAGTCTTGAAACAACAGGTTGGACTGGATCACCTTCCAAGCTCAGCAGTTCTGTAATTTTATGATTCTACTGATTCTATCCACACCTTGTGCCCCCTCCACATTTCAAAAAACCAAGGCACTGATACATCCTTGCACAGAAAGTAAAGCAGGTAAACAAAGGAATTTATGCAGCATTTTCCCCTGCCAGTCATGTCATTCATCTGCCCACCCTTAGCCAAGTTCAACACCTTTTTTTTATATCAAATAATTAATCCAACCACACTGAGTAGAAATTAAAATGACACATAAAACATGAAAACCATAAAATGCTTTCCAAATATCCTTTTGCCCTCTCATTTTGCATTTCATTTAGTGTCTGGTGTACGGATTGAGCCCATCTCTCTGTGCTCACTACTGAAATCACACTGGCAGCTCCTCACAGGAAGCACAGGGCATTTTTCAACAGCCATTTAGCCAGCTGGCTCTGGTATTCACAGCAGTATGACCAATCCACTAAAGCAGACTTCAAAGTATTCAACACTTAAAATCAAACAGAGGCTTTAGGAGCGTTGGGTTTGGGGCCTGGGTGGTAAATGTAACACAAAAGCTGACAATACACTTCAATTACTGCTATGTGATGCTAAATTGCCAACATCAAGAGAAGCAGTGCCAGCACAAGTGCAAGGAAATAATTAGCATTTAATATTTCATCAAAACGTTGAATTTTTAAACATTGGAGTTGTCAGGGGTTTTTTTCACTATTATTATTAGTTTTAATTATTTAGCTGGTTTTACAGAGTCCTTGAGAATGGATCCCAGTGCCTCAGGTGGCTCCAATGCCAACTGCTCACCAAGGGAAGCCACACACGGTGTTTTTCAAGGTGCAGCTATCAGGGAGCTGTTTAATTAAAACCTCTGCTCCTGACTGCCACTCGTGATTCACTCATTAGGAGAAGCACCTTCCCCTGAGCTCACACACTCCTGGGAGGAGCCCAGCCTTTCTTCAGGCAGCAAGGATGGTTCTGTCCATGCCTGCCTTGGGTTTGGTGCTCTCTGCATGCATGTGGGGGTTCCCTGAATATTCCCTGAGCATTCCAGCACTGCTGCCAGCACAGACACATCCTGATGGAGCCACGGCCAGCTCAGGGGCAGAGACATGGCCAGGCTGTGCTGCTGCTCCAGTCCCAGCAGTCCCTCTGCACCCAGGGCAGCCCATCGGTTCTGGGGAAGGGAAGTCTCACCTCAGCCCTCGCTTTCCTTCCCTCAGCCCCAGAACAACACATCCCCCCTTCCACATGGAATCCTTCCACCTCCCCAAGAGCCAGAGGGATGCAGAGGCAAAGTACTGCTCACTCCCCTCTCTCCCCAGCAACATCACAGCTCTGGGAGCACAGCAGAGTTCATCTTGACCTGGGTCTGCCTGACAAAAAGGCTTTTTTTAACTGTGACGTGCACAGGCAGCAGGAGCACACACACCTGCCAGGCCCCACTCAGAGCCTGCAGGAGCAGGGAGCAGGGAGCAGGATCATCCCTTCCCTGCAATCAGAGCATGGATGGCACTCAGGGAACAAACCCCAACCTCTGCAAGCCATTCCCACTCTGGCTTCCCTGTCTCTGATCTGCCCTTTAGCATCCCAACACAAAGGCACAGCACAAGAGCTTTGTGACAAGACAAGCTGGCAAATCCTGAATAAATACCCTGCCAAAACTCTGACTTTTAGCACCAAGCCTTGACTAAAAGCATCTCAGGACCTGCTTGTGTGCAGCAGAATGAATCCAGCGTGTTCCACAACGCTCTGTACCCGGCTGGGGCTGGCATGGGATGTGCCTCCCAAACAGTATTGCTAGGATTAAACACAGTGCTCAACAATTTTCATCCTTCTCATGCTGCCACTTCCACAAGCACAGATTTCAATGGCTCCCCACACCAAGAGCTGGTGATGCAAGAGCTTGTGAGGGTTTTCAGAGCCCACTGCACCGAGCAGCCAGCAGTTCACCTGGAAACCAGGACATGCAATCGGATTCATGTTTTCCCAGCTTCTAAGAAATAGATGGGGGAGCTAATATTAGCTCTTCCAGGAATAGTTAGGTGGCTAAAAAGAGAACAAAGGTGATGAAACAGCCTGTCTGCGCAGCTGCAGGTTTTATTCCTCCAGCCTGTCTGTTGTTGGCTTCAAGAGCCTTCAGCTGTCACTTGCTGGAGGGCCTGGGCAGAGCCCTTGGGTCAGCCTGTGACACCCACTGGCAGAGGGGACAGCAGTGATGCACATCAGCCAAAGCTGATACACTGCTGGCTTTGGGCCTTCTCCAAATTAGATAAGGAAGGAAGAACCTCTGGCCAGCTGAAGTGGTTCTTCCTAACTCACCTCCTTCCTGACCACACAGCACTGCAGGCCCAGGGGGAGCAATGGGGTGGAACTCTCTGCATTCCCCTCACTGCAAATCCCCAGGGGTTCAGGGAACTGAAGGTGCATTTGCAGATTTTTCTGCTGCCCAAAGAGACAAAGGTGGGTTTGACCCAAAGCCCAGCAGCCCACAGAGCTGCAGTGGGACCCTGAGCTCCAGTGTCATCTCTGGGCTACCAGGTGTGTTTGGCTCCTGTCATCCCCTTTTCCTCATTTCTGCTCCCACCACACAGTCCTGAACATGGGATCCCTGGGATGAAATTACTGCTACCCTTTCTGTACAGCCATTTCTTTAATTTTTAAACTACAAATCACCTGATGGTTCAGTGTTCACTCTTGGTTCACCTTGGCTAGGAGAGTGTAAGACCCAACTCCACAACAAATGGAAATGAAGTGAGTCAACTCCTGCTTTGCAAAAGCCCTGCTACAACTAGGTTAGAGCATCAAAAACCACGAGTTAAATTTCCTCCTGGATGCTTCATTTTCAAGGAGCTGGATAACAGTAGGGAACTGCATAATTGCATAATTTGGTTCCATTTTCATGACTGCATTCTGCCTTTTTGGGCCGCCACCAGGCCTGGCTTTAATGCTTTGCAAATTACACAGAAATAGTCATAAAGTGTACTGAACTACTAAAGGACTTTATTTCGCTCTTTCTCAGAAACAAAAGTTGGACTTGATGAACCTGGAGGCTTTTTCTAATCTGAATGATTCCGTGAAAGACTTGACACATTGTGGTCTTATTAAGCTCATCCTGAATGTGCCTGCTTGGATGACTGTAATTTCAGGAATTTAGGAGGGTGCTTTGTTTTACCAGCTAAAAAAACAGAGAGCTAGAGGAAATGGAAAATAAAAGACCACTAGACACAAAGAAGTTTTCCAGGAACCACATGAGAGAGTGTGAGGAATTGCTATTTGTGGAAAGGGATGATGTTAACGATGATAAAAACAGTCATTAACCAAAGGACATCCAACAGGGGTACAAGGAATATTTGGAGATCCCATTAGATGGGAGGTGTGCTCTTGGCTTGGCACGCAGGCAGGATCTGTCCCTTTGTCTGCAGAGCTCAGCTCTATCCTGTATCCATGGCCACACTCTATATCCATGGCCATACCCTATATCCATGGCCACACTCTATATCCATGGCCATACCCTATATCCATGGCCCTGCTCCATCCTATATCCATGGCCATACCCTATATCCATGGCCCTGCTCCATCCTATATCCATGTCCATATCCTGTATCCATGGCCACGCTTTATCCCATACCCATGCACAGGGAGGCAGGAGAGGAAGTTCTACCACGCTATGAGCAGGGTGGGCTCACTCCACGGCACATTCTAAATTTCTCAGTGCTGTGTCCCTCACTCCCCCAAAAGCAGCCAAGGAAGGCAATACCCCACAGCAAAACATGGATATCATCCCTAAAAAGCCCCCAGGAAGCACAGCAGCACTTCCAGTGCTTCAGTGTTTATGGAGAGCAACAGCACACCAGCTCTGGGATGCTGCCCTGACCTCAGCCCCAGGAACAGCAGAGGCTACACAGGCAGTGCTGGCATTGGGGAAAGGCACCTTTGTTCAGCAACACAAGCCTGGTTTTACTCATTTTTGTACTCCTGCAAACTGCACAATTCTGCAGTGGGAGGATGTGGATTTTCTCAGCTGGGCCCCAAAACTCAAAATCTACCCCCTGGCCCAATTCCTGCACAACCCTCCCATGCAGACAGGGAACATCTGCCTGCACAGGTCAGGGAGCTAATCACTATTACACAACAGAGGAGCTTTTTGGGTGGATTTTTCCCTTGCTGATTTGGACAGCTGAGAGCAGTAACAGCTTGTCACTGCTGCATTCTCCCTGCAATGGGAGCAAGCCTGGGAATCCCACAAGAGATGCGTGGATCTCATCCTGTGATGAGTGTCTGATTTGGATCAGCAATCAGTAAGGTACCTCGGTGCCCTGGTGCCCATCACTCCTCCAAACAACTCTCTGCATCTATCAGCAGTATCTGCTGCTAATAAATAAGGAGAAGCCAAGCTATCAGCTTGCTGCTATTTTTGGATGAGAAGCTTGTTTTGAAAGCAGAGGAAATTTCCAGCCTTCACAAAGGCCTTTCACCTTCTTTATGTGGGAAACTACCTGCTGCACATTCCCACCAGGCATGCACTCCCTTACAGAGTCTTTAAATTACCTGAAATGCTATTAGCTTCATTTCCAAATCAGAAGCTGCCAAAGAGAGAAAAGAGGTTCTAAATTAACATTAGCCACAAGTGGGACATAAACCCCACTCAGTGCTGCCGAGCTGGTGAGAGACAGATGAGCCATCAGCTGGTGCTGCAGAAGGGCACTGAGGAGGGAAGGAAAATCCCTTTTCCCGTGCCACTGGAGCTGGGGGAGCGAAGCCACACACTCTGGGATGTGGGCAACAAGAGTCTGCTCAGCCCCTGCTGTGCCAGTCCTGTGGAAAACGTGAGCTCAGATAACAACCAGCACTAAGGGTCAAAAAAATCTGACATCTGCTGTCTTTGTGGACAGATTTGCAAGAAAACAGGGAGCTATCTTACCCCTGCAAGGTGCTCCACAGCCCAATGCCAAACCAGCACTTCTGCCACACTCCTTGGGGTTAAAAAATAATAGTGGCACACGCCTCAGGGTCAAAAAATAACAGTGGCTGCAGATTGGAGCTGAAGGCAGGCAGAGGGATCTCTCCTGTGATGAACACAGCACCTTGCCTTGTGGTACATCTAGTCCTGACACTTCTGTCTGACTAATCCATAAAAGATATCAAGGGCCTCAAGCAAACCCACAGATCTTCAGTTATTCTCTGCCTCGCAATCGAAATCTCAGTCTGGTTATTTGAGTCTTTTACCAGCACAGGGTGTTCCCAGCAGAGTTCTGCCAGCACCTGACTCTGCCTGGGGGTCTCAGGGTATGACAGGTTTTGAAGCCTGGCTCAAGTCTTGGATCCCCAAAAACTCCTGTATTTCCCAAGTGCTAATTTTTAATTCCTTTCGCTCAAGTGCCACCAGCCTGCGTGAACCTGATGTGAACAAAACCCGCGGCACGGAAGCACAGGACTGAGACACGTGAGCCAAACCCAACACAACAACTCCAGCCCAAAGGCCACTGTGGAGAAAGAACCCCAAACTAATATATTCCTTTTATTTCCACTCAGAACAAAGATGCAATTTTCCCCCTCAGTGTTATAATTTGGGGGTAGGTGGTGAGGGCTGACTCAGGACTCATGAATGCTTCAGGCTGGCAGTGCTGCAGGGATGGGGAAACCACCATGAAATGTCCTTGTTCTCAACTCTGCAGAGTATTCCTGCAACCAGAGAACTGCAGAGCTGCAGGAACAGCAAGGGACCACCCCAGAGGGGTCTCCAGTGACATTTTGCTGCTCCCCCTCACCCAAACTCTCCCACCCACTCCAGTGCCCCCTTTCCCTCCCTCCTGCTGCCTTTGCTGCAGCGAGTACAATCCGGAGCCCTGAATATTCACCCCGAATATTCACCCTATTCCAAAACCATCCAGGCTGTGATTAGGGACTGAAACATGCGTCACTGGATCTGCACATCAAAGCCCTCGCAGCCACAGCATCCGCAGGGATGGAGAGGGAAGGAGCACAGCAGAGGTGACACCCGCTCTGCTTTGGCGTAGGGGGAGCTCCCCACTGAGAATTTTGTCAGACTGTATTTAAAGATCTGGGATGCTGCAGTTCCTCCAAGCTTCCAGAATTCCTGCTCAGCACAAAACCGGCTCCACCAGCCCTCCTCCCTCTCCCTGCTCAGTATCCAAAGTGTCAGCCTGAGACTGATGTCAGGCTGAAATCTACTGGCAGAAGTGGCTGGTTTTGCAGTTTTGTTTTACCACTTAAGTCTGTGTTATCCACAGCAACTTGAATATTCCGATAGCTCACATAACAGGAACGGATGCCTCCAGTCTGTGCTAAAAGGGGACTGCCAGAAAAGAAAAGCCCAGCTCTTCCAAATGCCCCAAAATGCTCAGATCTTTTCTGGTTTTCCTCAACAGCCAAGTGCCTTTTCCCCCTGGCCCCGCTTCCCACTCCTTTGATATGAACACCAAAATAAATAAACAACTTGGGTTTTGGGTATTAATTTCACCAGCAGACACTCTCTGAACAACCCTTGCAGTCACTTTATGCAGAAAAGGTGCTGGAGTTGTCTCTTCCCTGATCCTGGTGCCACTCTCCTCACAGCTCCCATTGCCAGAGGCGTGCAGCTGTTCATTTCATTTTCTCCAGATCTTTCCAGCTGCTGGACTGCTCCACAATGGCCATGCCCGAGCAGGCAGCTCAATTCCAGGTGCCTCACCTCATGCTATCCAGCCAAATTAGCTTGTAAAGCCCCAACAAATTTCCACAAAGAGAAACACAGGGCAACAGATCACTCCAAGATGAATTTAAGCTGCCCATTATTTAGACTCACTTCTCTTGGTTACTGTTTAGAGACCCCTCCAAGGCAGCACAGAGAGCACAGTTCATCAACCACAGCCTGAAATGATTCACCTGAGGCACCAGTTCCTGGAGCCTGGCAAATTTCCAGGGTTTGAGGGCTGCCCAGCAAACCTCAACTTCAGAAGAGAGAGGGAGGGAATGCTGAGGTGACAGAGAAAGGTAAAGTTTTAGGCTGTGACCTCTCCTTGAGCCAATATCCTAATTGTCAATCTGTTATCTCCTCATTCTCAGCTCGGTTATCCAGGAGTGCCCTGAATCCCTGGGGAAAGAACCTCCCTATCCAGTTGTCCATGAGGAACCCATCTTCCTTCTGTGCAAATACCGAGATACTGCAACTCCATGCTGAACAACCCATCCCACCTTCTTCAGACCCCTGCAGGACCATCTCAGCCACTCATCCTGCTGGGTTTGGTGGAATGTGGATCTGCAGCAGCCATGTAGAGGTGATGGGGCTGCCCTGCCCTGCCTGAGCTGCCAGGAGCACAATTCCAGCATCCAAATTCCAGTGACAGCCTTCAAAGGGTGTGCTGACAATTAGATGCCTTACATAAGCAAGCAGCACAGTGTGAGCTGCACACAGCAGTTAATGCTGCCTAAACCACGGGCCAGATTTCCCTTTGGGAGAATCCTCCTGCTTTAGGGACTGAGATTTATTCTTTAAAGAACACACAACTCCAGGTATTCACATGGACACAAAATCAGGGATCAGAGAAGGAGTGTGCACATACCTTAATCAGCACTTCAGTCTGTTTTCTAATATTTTGTAAATTTTTTCAATCCTTTTCACAGCTCCAACAAAGAATAACCCATTAACTGAACTCAAAAATAAACCCCAACAGCTTCAAGCTATAAATAACCAAGTCAGACATGCAGGATTCTATAAACTCCTATTTTCATCCTCCAAGAAAACAGGAAAGGCAAGGAGAAAGGTATAAACAGCATATTGCTGTAACAACAGATAAGAGATCTACACAAATCCTGTGCAGTGTCAGGATCCCAAACCCCACACTGGGAAAGCCTGGAATGGTGTCTGACACACGAAGGTTGGAACTCCAGGCTTGCAGCAGGAAAGCCAGAGCACACAGATTTCCTCAAACATCTTTTCCAAGCCTGGAAGGAGCTGTGGAAGTGCAAGGTGCTGTGAGTGGAGCAATGGCAGAGAGGGGAATAGAGAGAAGAAATTCAAGAAAATATGGCTCTGAAAGAATGCTGTGATCCCCTGGCTCTCCACTCTGCCAAGCCTGCAGAAACAGGGATTATTTCCCCACCTGAACAATTCCCTCATCCCCACCACGCTGGCATGCCCCAGGAGCCAGTGACTGAAGCCACACCACTCCAGCCCCTCAGGAAGGGCCATGGAGTCCCTGGAGGATGTTTGGGGGCCCTCCTCACAGGAAAACATCTCATGAATGTCTCAGGTTGGAAATGGGGGTGTGTATTCTGTTCCTATCTGATGGGGCAGTTCTCTGCTGTCCATGGGGCAGGTTTCTTTATCTCTCCCACAGCCAATCCTCCCTCCAGGAGATCTCTGCTGTCCATGGCCAGGGAGTGTCCCTGCAGGGCTGATCAAATTCCAGCATCCCATGGGGAGATGCTCCGCCCAGGGCAGGAGCCAAGCATTCCTACCTGGATACAATCTGAGCCTGGAACAGCACAGCAGCCTTTGCCCACTGCATTCCCAGAGGAGCAGCTTTCTCCTGCCCTGCATTGCCAGAGGAAGAGCAGGCCCATCTCCACAGCCCTGGAGCTTCAGAGGAAAACTCCCCCCTTGTGCAGGATCCCTGCTCCAGCAGAACCACAGCTGGCACTGCAGGAGGGCTGAGCCCCCATGGGATGGGACTGTGCCACCACCCTGACACACAGGGGGGCAGGGCAGGTTCTTACTCTGGCAGTGGTATTTTATATTACTGCATTATTTATTTTATTTTGATTTTCTTCCCTAATAAAGAACTGTTATTCCTGCTCCCATATCTTTCCCTAACAGCCCCTTAATTTCAAAATTATAATAATTCAGAGGAAGGGGGTTTACATTTTCCATTTCAGAGGAGGCTCCTGCCTTCCTTAGCAGACACCTGGCTTTTCAAACCAAGCTTGGATGGACCCATTTGGAGGAGTGGAATTTGCTCACCCGCAGCTCCACGAGCACTTCTCCTCACCAAAAGGGCTGCAGACTTCCTGGCCTGGCCCTTTGCAGGTCTCCAAGATCAATACATTGTAGGATACCTTAAAATCCTCAGCACCTTCCTCCCAATCCACTCCTATCCCTGCTTCTTAATTACAGCTTGCAAACCTAATTTTAAAAATTATGGTTCTCATCATATTCAGGCATAACAGTTTTTGTTTACAAAGGAGCAAAGAAATGGTATAAATTATGCTCAAGAAAACCCTTTGGCATTTTAATAGGCATTGGAAAGAACCAATTTCAGAACAGTGCCTCATAATGGATGTCTCCATGGATACCTCTTTGTCAGCACCTCATTAGCTAAGAGCTGAGACACCTAAGAGTTCTTCTCCTGCATTTCAGAAGGTACCTCAAAAACACTAATTATGCAAATCTCCATCGTCTTAACTGATGGATACTTGGAAGTTCAGGTGACAAAGTGGATAAGCTGAGCCCCAGCAGGAAAGGAAACACATTTCATTTAGACTCTTCTTCTTTATGATTGCTGATGCTTCAACAATTACTGGGGCCACAAAACTGTGTCC
Organism: Pyrgilauda ruficollis; assembly: GCF_017590135.1. Classification (NCBI taxonomy): domain Eukaryota; kingdom Metazoa; phylum Chordata; class Aves; order Passeriformes; family Passeridae; genus Pyrgilauda; species Pyrgilauda ruficollis. The sequence continues at coordinate 1,243,214 of NW_024528488.1, read as the reverse complement.
CCCACACTTCTCCTTTTCCTCTTAACATCAAGAAAAAGAAAGGAGGAGACAAATGGAGATTCCAGGAGCAGCATGAGGAACACCTGTGGTGTTTGAAAGCAGGACAGACTGTGTGGCAGTCACGGCAGGATTCCATGATTTTTGATTGAGCAGTGACTGCACCCACATTGAGTAGATAAAATATTTCTGTTTCATGTGTCAGCAAACACCACTGGATTTAATTACACCAAAACTGGCTCCCTTGTGACCCATCTTCCTTATTAGTCCTTTACCTGAGGCCATGTGAGCAGAAATATTTTGAGTTTTTCTAAAGACAATTCCTTGTGTTTCCATACTGGCATGCCAAAGAATCCCCCACAACTGTGAAAAGCACTTTATTTATCCCTGAACTGCAGCCACCTCAGCAGTGCAAGGTGGCAGCTCTAACACAACAAAGTGACCTGGGCATGAGAGGAGGAAAGTTTTCCCAACCTGTGACGAGAAGGCAAAAGAAAAATATTCCTACAGCTTGTTTTTCACCACTGAGACCTTCAGCACAGTCCTCCCACCCCAGGCAGTGCCTTTGGGACACTGCCATGCAGACACAGGGGTGGCTCTTCACAAGCACAGAAAACACAGACGTTTTCGTGCTCTGAATGTGCTGAAACCAGATTTTTTTTTTAATTTTTTTTTTTTTTGTCAGACCTTGAGGCTGGAGCCACAGAGTCAGGGACCCTAAAGTAAACACTGATGTCCTGCAGCTTGGGGAATGCTCAGAGGAGGTGCAGGCACTGCTCAAACACAGGAAGGAAACACTGCAATTTACAGAGAGCACTTGGGAGTCTCCAACGCTGCTCATTCTTTAAAGGGCAGACTTATGCAAACCTTGAATTTTGAGCATTTTTTCTCCCAGCTGCTTTCTCTAGGAATCCTTCTCAGAGACCACAACCTTGTTGTGCATGAGAAAGGAGATGCATCCACTCCTGACAAAAGCTTCTTCATGTAAGGAAGATTCTCTCAGAGACTCCTGGCTCCCACCCGTGCTCCCCTCTCCCAAGAGCAGCAAACCAGGGCTCCCAGTTCCAGCCAAGCACCACTGAACTGCAGCTCCCTGAAGATTCAGTGGCACAATCACACTGTGGGAGCTATTTTCAGCTGAGCAGCTCCTTCTCAGCAGGTGTGAGGGAGGTGAGTGGCTGGGGTTAACCAAAGCCACGTTCTCCAGATTGAATGCGACCTCAGAAATGCCAAGGCCTGAATAAAACGGCTCATAACCTACAGAGAGGGCAGGAGTGGAGAGCAGGTAATTCATTTCCTCCAATTCATTTCCTCCATGACCTGGAGGAAAGCATCAGGCTTTTCTGAGTTTCATTTGCCTCTTGAGCCTCACAGGAACGATGGCTCAGAGTCACTGGGGTGAAAAGCTCTGTGAGAGCAGCTGTTCCAGGCACCCTGTGTGGATCCTTCTGGGAGGTGAGATCCTTTCTGTCACAGGACTGCTTTGTATTCTCCATGAATTTCCTCAATGACTGCAGCTTTCAGAAGACATTTCTTAAGACAAAGACCTGCTTGAATATTAATGCTATCGAAAAATAATGGCAGTTGAAAGTATGTCCTTGATCATGTCTAGACAGGACCTGCTATAATGGATTTCTAGGATCAGGGTAGTAGATATAAATAGATTAATATTACTCAAAGACCTGCAACGTCTTTATGCATTACCCAGAGAGGTGTGATCTGTAGCCCTTCATGAATATCTGCTGTCTAATGAAGAGTGAAGAAATTGTTCCCTGTGAAGGTGGAGAGGTGCTGGGATAGAACTCCCAGAGCAGCTGTGGCTGCCCCTGGATCCCTGAAGTGCTCAAGGCCAGGTTGGACACTGGGGCTTGGAGCAGCCTGGGGCAGTGGAAGATGGCCCTGCCCAGGGCAGAGGGTGGAATCTTTAAGGTCCCTTCTAACCCAAACCATTCTGGGATTCTATGGAAGTATCTGGGAGAAAATGGTCAAGGGGTGCTGGGGAGTTGCTCAGAGTCCACTCCTGCTCTGGTAAAGGCAGTGACAAACACCATCAGAGCCAACAACAGAACTGAAGCTCAGTAAACTTTAAAGATGAGGAAATGGAATCCAGAGAATGCAGGCAAAGAGCCCTTCCATCCTCTGAGTCAGAGAGGAACCTCAGTGCTCAAGCCTAATCAGCGGCCAAGAAAACCAGATGTGAGGTCAGACCTGGGTCTGATGCCCATGGCTGTGCTTCACAACCCTCACAGGCAGCAGGTGAATTCTTGACTCTGAACTCCAAAGAAATTCTTCTTCCCATCCTGTGACAGCCCAGCCAAGGCATGAGCTGAGCTCCTTCAGCATCTCTGCCCGTGCCAGTGCAGGCTGCTGTGCCCAGAGCCCTGGGAATGCCCAGTGTAGGTCCATGGACAGCACAGAGCCAAAGGGATTCAGCTCCAGCTGCATCCAAACTAGTGAGGGGAGGAACAGCATCCAGACTTGGTGTGATTGCTGGTTTTTGTGCTCTCTCTGAGGTAGATTTGATTGAGGGACTCATACAGTGTGACTGCAATGCTGTCCCTGCAGGCCACCCCTCCTTCTTCCCTTGGGAAGGGGAAATGTGACTCCCATGAATGGGCCTCAAACTCCTCCTCACCAGTGCTCAGAGTGATCCCTGCATCAAGCTCAGTGTGCTAACCCTCCAAATTCCTCTTTCACTGACAAAAAGCCTCCATCAGGAACTGGCAGATCTTTTGGGGAAGGCTCAGCTGGCTTTGAGCCATGGGCCAAAGCAGCACTTGCTTCCCACCAAGGCCTTGAGTATCCCAAATGTTCACTGAGGAGCAGCAAAAGCAGGGAATCTCACCCAGGTCTGGCTGCTGAGCAGCAAAACCAGTCAGGAGCCCAGGATCCCTTCCTGTGCTTCAGCCAGGCCCCATTCCCACCACTCATGTCCACAGGTTTGTCTCCTCAAGAGCAGCACAGAAATGCTCATCTGGACCCAGAACTGGCTGGTAAAAGCAGCAGAGTGCTGGTTCAAGAAGCATTCACACTTAGCCAGGGTTCAGCAACATGAAGACCACAGCTGGCAAGAAAGAGGAAAAAATGAGAAAGGAAGGAAAAAAAAAAAAAGAAAGCACAGGAGCAGGTTCATCGATGAGTTAAGGCTGTTTTAGGTATAAGCCTGGGGGAATTAGTTTAACACTCCATTTCAGCTTCTTTTTCCCATTTTCTTTTGCACCAACTTGCATCTCTCTCCTGTCAGACTTTGATGGCTTTATGTAACTGTTTAAAAATTGAACAAGCTTCTTAACTTAGGTTTAGAAGAACACACTTTTCTGCTTCTCTGTCTCGAATGCACATTAAGAATAAAGATTTGTGGAGAAAACAAGACCTTTTCCATGCTCTGACATCAGCCACTGGAGTACACAAAGCCAAGTCCTTGAGGAGTGGATATTTTGTACATTCTGTTCCAGCACAAGCCGGCGCATCTGCAGCCCCAGTGGGTTTTACAACTGGAGAGGAAAACTCATGCCAGAGAAAATGCACAGGTTACCCATCCCAGCAGCACCCTGCAGAGGGGGAGAATCCTAGAAAGCAGGAAGGAGGGAATAAACCCAAAACCTTGGCAGGGAAGCATGGCAGCCACAGCCCTGAGTGGCACAAGGGCTTTGCCCCACGGTGCAGCCTGAGAAATAGCCTCTGACCCACTGCTATTGTGAGAATCATTTTTCTTTTTTTATTAACCTTAATACAAGCTGAAAATATTTCTGCTCTGTGTGACTGGATGTAAAAGCTTGAGAAGAGCCTCCCACAAGGCACAAAAAACAGAGGTAAATAGCCCCCACCCTTTTCTGTGTGTTTGCAGTTCCCAATTACACCAATTTCTAAGCCAGAACTGTATTTGTTGACGCTTCAGCTTGGCAATGCTGATGGAAGAGGCTTTCAGGAAAGCCAGTAAAAATATTCAACGTCAAGATTTGTAATTAAAACTCTTTTTTCCTTATGTTTTGTCTGTTAGAAAGTCTTTGTGTTTGCAGTGTGGGCTCTTGAGGGCAAATGCTGATTCTCACTGTTTGCACAAGCTCAAAACAGAGCCAACCCCAAGGGGTGCCACAAGCTTTGTCCAACCCCACACACAGCATGGACACCTCTCCATGGGCTGCTCTGCCTCCAGCCTGGAGCAAAACCACAGGGCCAGGCCTGCAGAAGGCACCAGCATGGAATTAGCCCAGCTCCAATTATGGGGACAATGGCAAAGTGCTCCTGGTTTATGGCATCTCAGCATGGGTCAGGCTGGAAGGGGCCACAGAGGGCTCTGGTCCCACTCCCTGCTCCAGCAGGGCCATCCCAGAGCACAGCACTGCACTGGAGTATCCCCAGGGAGGAAACTCTCTGGGAACTCAGGGCTCTAGCACCTGCAGAGGGGAGAATCTCCTGCTCGTGTCCAGGTGGAACTCGCTGGGATCACTCCCTGCCCGTTCCTCTGGTGTCATTGCTGGGCCCTGCTCCGAGCTCTCCCTGCACACAGGGACAGACTGACGAAATCTTCCTTTCTCTTGCCTCTTCCCGAGGCCAGTTCTGCTCCTGGCCATCCTGTGCTCCCAGAGCACCCTGCAGCAGCCTCTTCCTGCTCCTGGAGCATCCCTGGGCACAGTGATCCCAGCCGGCAGGGCCAGAGTTCACCTCCCAGCAGTGCTGGGCTTCCCTCTAGCCACCAAAAATTCCCAAGGGACACAGCTGCCTTGAGCAGCACAACCCCAAGGGCACAAACCAAAAACATCTTGTACCCAGCAACTCTCAGTGTGAGAAACTGGGATGAGTGGAGGCCATGCTGTGCTGCCCCTGCCAGGGATGGGAATGCCCAAGTGCAGTTGGGAGTTTTCCTGTGCCACACAGTGAGTCAGCAAAATCACATTAAAAACCACCCCCATTTGCTGTGACTATCTGCTGTTTGTGGGGCTCTAACCCAGCATGCTGCAGGGTGGGCTGGCAAACACCAAAAATGAGCTGCTAGAGTCACCAGAGTCTGCCAGTCACCAGGCTGTGCTGCTTCCCCCCTGCTGCTTTCCTGCCACTTCCCACACCAGGCTTCCACACCCCCTCAAGGATGCTCATCCCTGCAAGGACCCTGTTTCCCTGGGCTCATCCCTGCAAGGACCCTGCTTCCCTGGGCTCACCCCTGACAGGACCTGCTCCCCACCCTGGCACAGGCAGCAGTTTCCCTTCCAGATCAGAGTTTAAAACTGCAAAATGCTGCCCCCAGCTGCCATTCCTTACCCATCCCACACAAATCCCCATGGGATCAGTGCCCCGGCACCCCGGCAGAGCTGCCAGACCTGCAGAACACTACAGACTCATATGGGGGGCAGCTGCTGTGGCACCCCAGCATTCCCTGTGCACCCCCAGCAGCAGCAGCCCCACAGTTTCTCCAGCAGCTCTGCTCACTGCTCCGTGCCAAGGCAGAGTTACTCAACTTCTGACCTACTTCTGCCTCGTGTTTCTCCCCCTCCCCACTCCTGCCCTGAGTCCTCAATTAAATCTGTGTGAGATTTCCTCAATTATCCCCTTCCTGCTAATAGATGTGGAAAGAGGATGCCATAACAATGTATTCCCCTGGCACTGGTTCAAAATACATCTCCGAATTAATGTTGAGGAGTGCAGGATGCAGGAACACTTTAATTAAACAGAAATGTATAGGAACCAGCAGCTAGGTTGAAGAAAGCTCATCTTTTGCTGCTACCACAACACTTCATCTCAGCCATGCAGTGAGAATCCTCGTGCTCCTCTTTAACTGACAGGCCAATAAATCAGCATTAATCTCCCCTCTCTGTGTAGCTGTGCATGCTGATGTTCAGCTATTTTGGAATTCAGCAACATTCCACGGGCACAACCTAAGCAGCAACATGCACAGGAATCCTGTGTGGAATACACTCCAGGCAAAACCTGAAAACTGTAACAGAACTTGGAGGGGAGACCTGAGCAATAAAATCCTGTGTTTGGGAATTGTGGCAGGAGTAAAGCTTTGTATACACCTTTGGAAAGAGGAGGAGCAGGAGTAGAAATTCCCAGCTGAAGCCATTAAGATGTTCTGATAGGCACTTGCAGGTCTGGATGAATACAGAGATAATTCGAACACAATTTCTAATTGAGACAAAAACTGTGTGTGAAGAACAGGGAATGAGCCTGGGAATCACTCTGCCCATTACACAAGGCATCAAGCCTCTGCTCAACTTTATAGCCCCCTTCTGCCTCATCCCAGAAAAGTATTGGGAGATAAGAAATTGCAAGTCTTCATAAAAAGGAGGCTTTAATCCAATGGAAGCTACATCTGCACACCTACAGCTGCATTTTCCATAGCCAAGCTCCTGCTGTATCTCCTCTCTTGGCCCAAAACCATCTCCTAACAGCTCGATAACAAACTGCAATTAACCACATCACTGCAAAGGGAGCTGGGGTGCCGATGGTGCACAAGGAAGACACAAGATTATTTTAAGCCTGGTAGAGAGGAACTTGCAGCACTGTAAAGGAAGCCAGACCCCAGCCCTGCTGCAAACACCCAGAAAACTCCCAGGCAGCAAATCCCTGTACACAGCAAACAGCCACTGGGGTGATCTCAAAATTATTTAGGGCACTGCAGTGCTGGATGAGGCTGAAATGAAAGGAGAGGAAGACTCAAGGCCAGGCAGCATCTCCGCATGAGATGTGAAGCCAGAATCCCAGGGGAACACAGCAAGGACCAGGTTTTCCCCGTGCTGGAGATGGCCTGAGCAGAGGAAGGAAAGGGAACATTCTTTAGCTTTCCTTCAGCATTTCTTCATGCTCTGCCTGGGACCTGGATGTTAAAATTACCAACACCCCTGGGACCAGAGTGCCATCTCTCAAACCCTCATTCCCTTCATCTGTAAGGAAGAGAGTAACTCCCATCCCACTGACATTACAAGCACCAACACTCTGCTTTGTCTCTGGAAAACACACTTTGCTCTAAACATGAGAGGCTCTAAACAAAAAGCTGCAGCTTCCCCTCTTGCCTCCCTCGCTGTTTGCTCTGTGTACACCAAAGGCCTTCGTTTCCACCTTACTGCACATGTACTGAAGCTATTTTTGGCCAAGAGTGACGTGGCTTTGTTTGCATAACTGGGTTCCCACCTCATGATCTGCCGCTCTAATAGTTTGCAAAATAATCGCTGGAAAATGTCTGATTCCAAACAAGTGCCTGCAAAGTTCAGTTTGCCTTTATCTTAAGTCCAAAATAAAGGAAAAGAAAAAAAAACCAAAAAAAAAAAAACCAAAACAGGAAATAAGCCTTCCTGCCGCATCACTTCCAGAACGCTTCAGCAAGATGTAATACAAATTATTTAGTGATGACCAGCTGGGATGTGAGGATTTAATTCTGCTTCTGGTTTGGATGAGGGTATCAAACCAGAAAAGACAAGCCTGAAGTCACACAGGAAGAAAACCATTTTACACAGTGGGGCCTTAACAATTCACGTCAACCCAAAATATCATCCACAGGAAATGCAAACTTATCACTGATGGCTAAAAACAAAAGCACAGCTCAAAATAGCAGCATTTCAGATGAGGCAAGTACGTTGGTTGGACTATTCTCAACTGTCAGAACTGAGCTGCAATCACAGATCTCTCTTGAGGAATATTTGGTATTTGTCCAGTATTAAAAATAAAATGTGAGGTATCTTAGAAAAGAAAGAGATGGCTCAAATAAAGCATGGATGGAAATAAATCCTGCAAACAGAAGGTTCCAACTGCTGGTTCTTCTTGTCCAAGTCCCAACTCCTGGCAAAGAGGGACAAAATCCATTTCTACAAGAACTTTGTCACTGCAAAACACTGTAAAGGTGGCATGAACACTGTCCTAGTCTGCAGAGCACACTGAGCCAGGGGAATTGGCCATTTTTGTTTTAGCACATGATGTTTTGAAAGTACCAGGTTCTTCCTTCACTCTCAGGATGGTCCTGCCCAAGCAGAACCACATTTGGGCAGGATTATTGCTCAGGTCCGCTTGGGACATCTCCCTTCGCTGTCCCCCCCTCATCCCTCAGCCTCAGCCACCCCTCCATCCAACATGAACAGGGCTTGAGGCATTTCAATTCCCACTTCCCACACTCAGTGACCCCAGGGAAGCCCCAGAGCAATGAAGGTGGAGTCCCAAGGCCATGGTTAAGGAGGGCAAGTGACACGAGCAGCTCAACCCCTGCAGAGCCCAGCCAAAGTGAAGGGCAGGGAGAGAGGCTGTGAGCTCTCCCTCCTCATTTCTAGGCAGGAATTTCTCACCTGCACAAATCCCTGAGCTGCCAGGGATGGGAGGAGAGTCCAGGAATATCTTTCTTAGCCTTCACTGGAAGGACAGCTTTGTGCTGTGCTGTGTTCCAGCAGGGAATCACAGAGCAAGCACCAGGTAAACACCCAACAGCACACGGTGCAGCAGCTCTGATGGCAACATAACGCCAAACAAATGTTCACAGAGCTCTGCTTTGGTGTCTTAACCTTCCAGGGGTCACTGTGAGGTGGAAGCCCCCCAGTGCCAAGCCCAGGCCTGTCCTGGGGAATCTCCAGAGCTGCTGGAGCCAGCAGTGGCACACACAGCTCCCCACTCCCAAGGCAAAGGCAATCCCCCAGCACAGCTGCTGCCAGCACTGCCTGTGCACTGATGCCTCAGGTTTGAGCTTTTCTGTTTTTCAGACTCTGTGCTGCTTTAGTGTGTGGGTCTGGGCTGCATATTAGGGGATGGTGAGCTCTCTGCACAGAGTAGGGAGACAAAACAATTCCTGCTCTAACTAGAAACCCAAAGACAACTGATCCAAATCTCAAGCCCAAAAACACAAACAGTAGACCAAAGAGAGAAAAACAAGAAAGATAAAAGTTCATGAGCTACAGCTGTAATTGGACAATTACCTCCAATATATTAATAGACCAAAACTTATAAAAGTGTGAGACCCTGTAACCAGTCATCTATTTTGTGAGCATTTTGGTTCATCTTGGGAGTAGCCCTGGCTGGGCTCTTGTGCTGCTCAAAGTAGATCTATTGAAGCCTCCTAATAAATCCCTACTTTATTATTTAACTCTGTCCAGTCTGTTCTAGGTCAGCAGTCCAGAACACCCAGCATGGCCAGGGCACCCCATGGCATCACTGCCACCAAGGCTCCAAACACTTCCATTTACTTTTGTCTCTGTTTTCTTGCTTGCTGGAGGATTTCTCCTGACTGCAGCCTGTTCAGGTGCCTGGAAGACACCTGGCCCTGCTTGCACTGTGCTGCTCACTGCTCAACTCAGTCCCCTCCCAGCACCATGATGACACTGATTTGACACATCTACCGCCACATCTGAGCACCTCAGACACACCAAGTATCCCCACAGCACAGCAAGTCCCCTCTAAAAGACAGACAAATCCCCTCCTGACTGCAGTGGGGCATGTTTGTTCCTCCAGGCAAGGTTAAACCCACCTCAGTATTTGGAAAGGTGTCAAGAGGCAGAGCTAAGGAGCACCCACCACACCAAGCACTGGAGTCACTCCTGCTTTTAGGTGAAGTCCTTGCACGAGGAGGGGTGGAAAGCGATTCATCCCATGGGGACTCATCCCTCTTGAAGCTTCTTCCTGGGCATCCCACTCCAGCTTGCAGCAGCCCCTTGCTGGCTTGCAGCAATTGTTCTGCTTCCCTGTCTCTCCCCAGATGACACACAGCATCCTGGGGACAGCCCTGCAGGGGACACCAGCACAAGGAGTGCCAGCAAGCTGGGGCAAAGACAGCACTGGCTGAGCTCAGAGATTTGCAGGAAAATCAGCTTCACCTTGGAAGCAACCTGTGTCCAAGCAGCTCTCCACACTCAGAGGTTAAACCCACTGCTGAGGGCAAGAGTGCTCCAAGGCCAGCGGCCAAAGGCCCCCCAAAAGTGGTCCCTACTGGCCACAACCTCTGTGCTGTGTCCGTGCTGCTGCTGCTTCACAGAGGTGCAATCCCTGCAGCCTTCCACTCCCCAGAGGATGCTCCCTGCACGTCCTGCTGCACAGTCTGTCTTGGTCCTGGGTGGCAAATGGGATTTCACACTGGGAACAGCAGCACTGCAGCCAGTTGTTATTCCCTCTCCTTTCCAGTGCAATCCCTGAACCTAGCACAGCAGAGCTACCATGAAATGTCTGTTCTTGTCCAGAAAAGACTGATCTCGCAAGGTTTTTGGACAACAGGATAATATATTTCCCTAGATATTAGAGACTGAAAGAGATTTATTAGGGGAATTATTCTCTGTATTCTGTGCAGTCCATTAAGAGATGAAGCTTTCCCTGCCCCATCGAGGAGCTCACTGCAAGCCATGTGACTGCACTGATAATACCCAAGTCCCCTGCAGCCTCTTATCCTGTTCATTTCATACTCCTCCAAGTACAAGCACAGTGTTGGGTCAATATCCCAGTTCAATTCACGTGTGAAAACCTCCATAAATCTGCAGAACAAAACCAGGGATAAAATTAGTCCCTTTATTCCTACCTTTGGTACTAGGGACAGCTTGTTACTAAATCCACTTCAGCTTCTTGAATGCCAAGGGCAGAGCAAAAGTCAGAGCAGCTGCAGTTTCCCTGTGAGCCCAAATTTTCAAGTGCCAGCACCTCAGCAGTGTGTGCAGGTGCTCTGGATTTGGGGCTTATGAACACATCCCCTCCAAGCTGCATGAGGATCATCCCATTGACCAGCTTGGGGTGAACAGCAAAGGGGATGGTCCCAGATGTTCCTTCCAGGTCATCAACAGAGTCAAAACAGTGCTCTGGACACTGTGGGATCACAGAGCTCCTCACAGGAGCAGGATGCTGCTCCTGCCTCTCCAGGATCCCAAGGGAATTGCCCTGGGCCATGTCAGGCCGGTGATGCAGTGAAGCACCCAGAGCTCATCTCAGAGTCCAGGGAGCCACACACAACCACTCCCCACCATCTCCTGGTGGCCTTCTGGGTGTATCCACCCACCTTGTGGCTCCAGCAGCACTTCTGGCATGCATCTCAAACCTGATGCATCTCAGAATCCAATCTCAGCAGCTACAGAAGACATTTTGGAGTTCTGACCTGTGCTTTTGCCTGTCCTTCCCAAATTTAGCTCCTTTTCAGCTAAACACTGGTGACACCACGGTGGCCTGGAATCACAAGCACAGCCAGGGCTTAGGAAGCACTACAAAAGCATTTGTTCCAATATTTACCCTGGGATTTTTCATGCTACACCTACCACAGCCATTTGTTTATTGGGAACACAGTGCACTGGGGAAGGGCAAACCACAGAGTCTATACTGGTGCCAAGCAAAATGTCATTAAGGTTTTAGCAATGCAACACAAATTGAGTTTACATTAAAGCTTCTTTTGTATAAACCATATCCCAGAGTGAAACACGGTGACAGAGCTGAGTAATGAGTTGGAGCAGAGCAATCAAGGTGGAACTACTGAGCAATAGGAAAAAGGAGCCATTCCAAAGTGCTATTTAAAGTTAGGCTGAGAGCTCCATTTGAAGTATAGAAGTGATTATGTACAGTCACCACTGCACACAGTTAATGCCATGTAGGATGCAGTACCTACCACCTGCAGCTGCACAGAGACACCCCGAGGTTCAATGGCACTATAAAAACCATCACGAACTGGAAGCTGAGATTCTTCTTAATATAGACTTAGACACAACTGCTGAAGGGCTGAGGAGTCTGGAGCTTCAAATCTCTCTTGAGCTGCCCAGCACATAAACCCACAACTCAAAGGTGGCCATTTATCATTTCAAACCTCTTCCTGCAAGGTTCAGAGTCACTGAAGCCCTGTTTGTCCCCAGGAGTGCAGGGGAACACCTGGGTTGTGGCACTGCTGGAGCAACACCCAAGTCACCAGGGGTTATGCACAAAACCACGGCATTCTGAATGTTTTTCTAAATACCCAGAGCATGGTAAGGTTGGAAATAGCACTCATTTCTAGTTTCAGGCTTCCTAATGTGTGCTTTGCAGTGCTCCTCATGCCAGTCCCAGGGGAGGGAGCCCGGAGCAGGCCCGTTCATGCGAGAGGGATGCAGATGGGCTCAGCGCTGACCTGCAGCTCACACTCAGCTCTGCCTGCCCGGCCCAGCTCCCACACCCAGCAGGTCAGACACAGCTCAGGTGCTGAAAAGGCTGAAGTGCTGCAGCCAGGGGTGCAGGGAGCCTGCCTGGGCACTCCTCATGCAGACAGATGGGGCTGGATCAGAGCACTGCAATATTCTGCAGCTCAATCCCTTTTTCCACCTCGAATGAGCAAGCCAATTTTGATTTATTTGAGCAACAGCACACCGAGTTTTTCAGAACTCGCAAAAAACATTTCTAAATGGCTAAATATATTTAAAAAAAACCCCAACTCCATAAAGACTTCAGAGCACTGCTAAGTAGAGCAACAGAATAGGTTTATCAAGATATAAAATACATGGCTCAGATATACCTTGCCAGCAGAAATACTCAATGTTTAAGATGAGGGAAGAGAGATTCAATGAGGATTTGTTTTCCTGGCAGCCCTCCATACATGCACATAAACCTCTTGTAGCACCACACTGATATTTAAACTAATTAGCACCAGGAAAGCCTCAGGACTGTGCTTTTCTCCCAGCCTGTTTCCAGGGACACAGGGGCTCCAAAATCTGGCTGTGATCACATCCCACTCATGTCCCAGGACGCTACAGCCCAGGAGCCCCAGCACAACCCCCTTCCTGCCCAAGTGCACAGGAACACAGGGCAGGACACTTGGCAAAGGGAAAAAAAATCCCCCCTCTGCCCAAACTGCCCACTCAGCACTATGTGAGAGGATAAAAATAGCAGGCAGGAGAGCTGGCCCTGAATACCAAGCAGCATTCTCACCCAAATCAACTTCCCCTTCACTCTGTTCTCCTGCAGGCTGCACGTTGCCTGAATTTCCTATTCCTCACAAACACAGCCAGTGGGGATTTAGCTCTGGGGAGCTGCAGACTGGCACATCCACCATCATCGCTCTGGCAACCCCCCACTAGGCTCTGGAAAGAGCTCCTGACTTCCACAGGAGAAAGGACAGGCTGGGGGGTGGGTTTTGTGAATATTCAACACCTCTGCACAGCAGGCCTGCCTATTATTAGTATAGGGGATGTCAAAGAAGCTCCTCTCATGCAAAGTTTCCAGTCTAGCTAATTAACAGTGGCTTCCTCCAGCATATAAATTTGGGCTCTAGTCCCTTGTACACAAGCACACAGGGCAGGAAGGGAGGGAAGGAGCAGAGGACAGGAATGGCTGCAGTCATCTCTAAAGGATGGAAATTAAAGACAGAGAGAATTAACACACATTGAGAGGAGGTTTCCCATTTCAGGAAGGCCTGAATCTCCCTTCTTTTAAAAAAAGATTGGATGTGACACTCAGTGCCATGGTTTGGTTGAGATGTTGGGGCATGGGTTGGACTTGATGTTAAAGGTCTTTTCCAACCTGGTAGTTCTGTGATTCCTCCTGGAGCACATCCCCAGAGCATCTGTCTGGAAAAGGCTGAGATGATTTTGACTGGGCAGCTAATAAGAAGCAAGAAGTTCCCTCACAAGGGGCAGCAGAGGCCAGTGATTTGGGTCAGGGTGCGACTGTCACCCTCTGCTTCTGACATCCAGACATCAGACATCTCCCAGCATCGCTCTGGGGCTGCAGAAAGGAGCTCACTGCTCCCCCTGCTCCGAGGATCAGCCACATCCCAGCTGGCAGGACCTGCCTGAGGGTAAATCAGAGGCAGGAGAGATGCTGAGGGTCCTGTCAGGGCAGCCTTTCAGGGCACTCTGTAATCTCTGCTGCAACAAAGCCTGCAATTCAGGGCACCTTGAGGTCTCCTGCAAGTTGGTCCTGATTGTGCCAAACTGCTCCCATAAAAGCAAAGGCTCTAAGTGACCTAAGTGCTAAACCAAAATGCTCTGCACATGAACTGCTTCAACAGAGTTTTCTCCAGGCTGAAGAGTGTACTCTGGAAAAAAATTAAAGACTGAAATCTTTTAGAAGTCTGACCTTATTTATTTTTACTTGATTCTTAAATTAGGAAATAAATAAATAAAATATTGTATGGCTCCATATGTATCACCCTCCAGTGCTTCAGTTTCTTATTCCCACCTTCAAAGTGGAACAACAAACTTACCTACTCCATAAAAAACTTCTTCAGCTTGTGCCCAGATTTCAGATACTCTTTCTTGGAAAGATAAATCTCTCCTTTCTGCATTGCTCTGCCACCTCACTGGTGTCAGCTGTCAATGAAAGCACCTGACAACAGACACCCAGGCCCACAAATCTCACCCCAAATGTACACAACTTGCCAGAGCAGAAACATCTTTCTGGCCAAGAGGTGATGTGCAGCCCTGTAGATCTTCACTGAGCTTGGGGCAGAGGTGACAGATGAGTTTTGCAGCACTGCTGTTGTGAACCACATTTCTGTATCCAGCTCCTGCAGCACTTGCACAGCACCTCTGATTTATAAACCAAAGGTTTCAGAGCTGCCTGCTTGCCACGATTTAAAAACCAGCTGAACAGACCTCCCCAAACCCAATTCTCTGCCTCAGGGGGCCACAGGTCTTTGGCATGGCCATGTCTGAGTCAAACAGCACCCACAGATCTCTGGGGTCATGAGCAGCTCACTTCCCTTTCCAGCTGCACATCCTTCCCAGCTATCAGCACAGGAGAAGCACTTTCTTAGCTAACCTTTCCCAAACTTCAGCAGATGTTCGTTTGCTGAGGTTTCCATTTTTCACAGCTTCTCTAAGGGTCTCTGACGTAATCTGGGCTCTGTTTGCAATCTGAAACAGGCCTGGCTTTAGGATGCTCAGGACACAGATAATTCAGGAGCAATGTTGTGTCAAAACAGCACCTTGGCTTCCAGAAGGGCCTCCAGGACAGCTACGAAAGCTGCAAAGGCTCCTCTTAAAGGATTAATAAAGTGGTTAACTAAGGTGTAATAAAGTGATTAATTAAGGACCAAATCCATTCATGCACTGGTCAGTAGCAGACCCTGAACAGGGACCCAGCTCATGGATAACACACCTGAGACACACCAAGGCAGGGCTTGCACACTGCACAACAGGATATTTCACTGCTCTGCTGCTCTGCAGTCACTGCCTTTATCCTGGCCCCAAGGACAAACAGCTTTATTGGATAGGGATCATTTCATCTTCCAGGAAAACTTTGTTCAAAGCTTCAGATGTTCAGCTTGTCTGAAACCAGAACAGCTTTCCTGAGTTGAAAGAAGCAGTTCATGTCTCGCCAGCGAGGCAGGACCCAAAGGGAAGGAAGAGAAAAAGAAGAGCTGAACTCCTTGTCTATCTCTCCTCTGCCTTTGTACCTCAGCCCATAAAAACTCAGCAAAGAAAACAGAAGTGATGCAAGATGGAATTCCAGAAAGTCACAAGGGACCAAAAATCCAGCAGTCTATCCCTGCACGGGTTCCCTGGAAAGCAACACCCAACACAAGGAGGAGGGAGAACTCAGCATCACTCACTGCCAACTTACTGTGATGGAAAAGCACACACAGAGGCCAGGGACCCCCTGGAAATCACATTCAGGAAGGCAGCTCATCAAATATCAAAGAGGAAAGGAATACAAGAAAGGTCTGGTAAGGAAGGACAGCAGTGGGGTGGGAAAGAGCCACAGAGACACAAGAGAAGGTCAGTTCCCCTCTCCACTCCAGCAGGGAAATTCCTGGCTCCCAGACCATCCTTTGCTCCTGTGCCCTAGAGGAACAACAAGAGCTAAACCTCTTCTGCCATACTCAGTAGAAAACTCTGGCTGCATCACACTGCAGGCTGGGAAATCTGTTGGGTTTGGGACAATCCGGATCTGTTGGGTACCACTGAAACCAGACTCATGAGCACTGCAAGTCCCAAAAAATGACCATGAAAGAACCGAAACCTCCAGACTTCAAACACAGGGCACAGCAAAAAAAAAATCAACCCACCACCCAAGCAAGGAAACATATCAAATTATACCATTTTTGCCATATTTTCTGAATTCTTCCCAGAGGAAAACACAAACATCCCCATGCCCACAACAGCTTTTACTTCCCCCACTAGAAGCATCATTCACAAAAAAAGAACCAAGTGGATTGTGCCTGTATTTGCAAAACACTTTGGAAAAGAAGCAGTGACATGAATTTATCACTGAGATGGTGCCGGGAGCAGCACCAAACCCAAAGGACACAGGGCTAAAAAAGGAAGGAGAAAAAATAAACCCATCAAAACCACAGAGCAGATCTGAAGGCAATGGGAAACGTCACAGTTCCCTCCACCTGCAAGGAGCACTCAGCCACAGGCACAGGAGGCCCAGTGACAGAACAACAGCCTCTGCTACACATTGAAGGGACACTGATTCGGGGAAAAGACAATGCACATGAGCTTTTATTGCTACAAAATAATACCAAACCAAAACCATCCCCATCTGTAGCTGAAGGACCCAGGGATTGAGGAAGCTGTTAGTAAGGCATATTGTTATAAACACAAAGCCCAATGCAGGCAAATCCCAGCCCTGAAGCAGGCAGGGGCACGTTCCACACAGCTCCTTACCCGACCGATCTGCAGCTTCTCAGCTCCAGGCTTGAAGAGGTTCCACCGACGGCCACCGTTCCTGCAGTTCCCGCGCACCTTCAGGGTCTTTGAAGCCTGCTCATTCTCAGCTGCCAGGAGAAAATCCACGGGAACAAAAAAATAAAAAGGAATGACAAAAGATAAATGCTGTGCTTTAGCTCAGGCTGGGGGCGGAGGCTGTTCTTTTAAATGAAAGAAACAAAATTGTTTGCAAGAGACTCATTCAACCTCTCCTTTAGAAAAAGAGAGCACAGAGTCTATTTAGGTGCTTTATTCAGTGCTCTTGGGATGCAAGAGAAATAGTGCAGCTTGGATACTACAAAAAGGCAGAGCCAGGAGCCACATCCCAGTGTGGGGTCAGGATGCTCTGCCAGGAGCTCCAGGAGCAGGAGACCCTCATCAGCCTGCAGCAGTGTGCCCAGGGCAGCAGCTCCCTGGGTCCCAACTGCTCCAGCAGCAGCACCTGCAGCAATCCCAGCTGCACACTCACCGTGGTCCATAGGTGACTGGACCTTGGACCTTTCCAGGCCTTGGAAAAGAAACAGCTCCTCCAATTTACACACAAACCAGAAATGGGTAAGGCCATAAAAGCTGGTTTTTTAAGGAAACTGGGCTGGTTCTCACCCTCAGCATTTCAGACCAAGCCCTCAGAGACGCAGTTCTGCTCTAGCTTTGAGTGATACCACTCACACCAGACCCCAGCCTGGCCTTGCAGATGGCACTACCCAGGCACACAGCAGCTTGTGAAAGAGAGGCAAATGAGCTCTACTTTTCCAGTCAACAGAAATTTTCAGCTCCACATCTTAACTCTCCCTTTTTGGGGTGAAGCTGCCATTATGTATGAGACCAGAGTTTTCCCTCCCACATTTGGCAAGCTTAAATTTTAATCCCTTCTTCCGTCAGGCTCTTCACATCCCCTGGGCTGGAGGGAAGGAAACAGAGCTGAGCACCACTGGTGCCCCCAGAGCAGCTGCTAGCACAGGTACATGTGATCCAGGCAGTGCACATATGTGGTACATACATCCCCACAGGTGCTTCCACCACCTGGAGCTCCTCACCCCAGTCATGGAGCAAAGATTGCAGAAAAAAGCCACGTTCTGGAATTCTTCCCTAAAAGATGCACAACGCTCAATTCCTATCTCCTGACGTACCTCTCACCAGGCAGAGGTTTCAGACTGTGTCAGTCGTGAGGGGTTTGAGACCAGACTAAATGGTTCCATGCTTTGGGAGAGAGGAGACCCCCAAACCAAACAGGTGGGGGCTCTGCCTGCCCAGGCCAGAGCGCAGCAGGGCTGGGATGCAGCAGCAGGGCTGGGATGCAGCTGCAGGCTGGCTGGGCAGCCATCCCGGTTTTCTTCCAGCGTTGTTGGGAGAGAGATTGCACTGAGACCTATTTCCTCAATGCTGATGCAGGCAGCCTGCTGCTATTTTTAGCAGCCCACGTTTCACTTTGGAGACTCTTGGAGAGCCAGGCTGCAGCACGGGGCTGGTTCCAGCAGGAGGAGGCAATGGATGGAGCAGCATGCAAACAGGGAATGCTCACTCTGAGGGGCTGTGTGACCCCCTGTGCTGGGAACCACTGCAACCCAGCAGCAGAGCCATCAATTAACAGCACAGGCAGCTAATTGGCCTTATTCTCCCCAGCTCTTCTGAAGCCTGATGTGCTGCCACCATCCATCAGCCGCCCGGATCCCCGGAGTGCTCCCGAGCGATGCCAGCACAACCTGGCAGCGCTTCCGTGCTCGCCCATCGCTAAATCACAGGACCCTTCGTGCCAGCAGTGGCCCTTCAGGAAATCATTTCCTTTCTCTCATTATCAATCTTTTTAATTAGGAGGTTCATAAAATGATGTCATCTATTCAGCCATCAGCCAATTTACCTGCCAGCATGAGACCCTGCCAGCAAATACACTCCACAGTGCTCTCTCTGGTGTCACTGTGAGCAGGACAAATGCAGAGAGGTCATCCCAGTCTTTGGCTCATGAGACTCCTTCCTTCATCATGAAAAGTACCCAAGCACAAGAGGAAAACACCCTTCACTTCTTGTGTTTCCAAACAAACACCAGACTTGAGTTGTGATCTCAGTATCCATCATCACTCACCACCTCCAAACAGTGAGTACTCAGTGAGTACTCACCACAGAGGATTCTTAGAGGACAGAAATTCAAGAGAAAACCACCAAACATAAACTCACACAGCAGTTGCTGAACGGCTTTTACACCTCATGTGCCTACCACTGTTCATCCTCTTATAAACAGATTATGGGGACTGTGTTCAGAGACATCAGAGAGAGAAAACAGCCTTATTTCATAAACACACTGTACACAAGAAGATCCTATTAGCCAGCAAGAAACTCCTCAGCATGCGGCTCTCAGAGCTCCCTCACCTGGCATCAGGGATGTAACCAACACAGATGCAAACCACATTCCTGACTCTTCCATCCCTGCTGCCCTTGGCCGGCTCTGCAGCATGGGTGACACCCAAAAAGCAAAGCTGGGAGAGGCACTCACCATGGCTCTGCAGCATGGGTGACACCAAAAAAGCAAAGCTGGCAGAGAAGAGGCACTCTCCACAGCTCTGGAGCATGGGTGACACCAAAAAGTAAAGGTGGCAGAGAAGAGGCACTCACCATGGCTCTGCACCATGGGTGACACCAAAAAAGCAAAGCTGGCAGAGAAGAGGCACTCACCACGGCTCTGGGTGACACCAAAAAACAAAGGTGGCAGGGAAGAGGCACTCACCACGTCTGCGGAGCAGGTGCTGCATGCGCCCTCCCAGCTGGTCCAGCCCCATGGGGGTGCTCTGCGAGAGCGGCTCCGAGCGGCAGCGCTCCACCAGCGCCTTGAAGGGCTCTGCCTGGGGGGACGGCTGCGCACGGTGAGACGTCGGCTGCCAAGGGAAGGGGCACAGAAGGATTTCACCAACAGCACTCAATCTCAGGCAAAGCAAGCGCAGGACATACAATAATACACAGAATGACCACAGCACAGCTCGCTGCAGTCTGCACCCAGTGCATTTCTGACTGCAAGGTCAGGACCTGCTGGCCTTGGTGTGTAGCCCCCAGTGCCCCCACTGCGGGGAGCTCAGACCTTGTACAGCTTTGAGCCCAACACTTCCAGTAGCACTGAGTGTTCCAGGAACTTCTGGGAGTGATCCTGATGGAGATCCCCTTGCTGCTCTGCATTTTGGGAGTGAGGCTGCTCTCCCATTCCCAAGCCCCAGCAGGAGCAGACACAGGGAAGGGATTAGCTGGTGCTGAGGACCCCGTACCAGCGAGGGCTGGCGGCTTCCAAGGAACAGCAAAGAGCAGCCAAACAGGTTGGCAGCTCACTGCTAACCAGACATGTCCTTGCATCTATAGCCTACAAAATATTTACTTGAACAGAACAGTTGCAATTGATTGAAGCACCCATAAAATGTCCAAATACCTCAGTTACACCTTAATGTTTGGTAACACTAATCCAAAGAATTGGCATTTACAGCTAAGTGGAGGAAAATGTTGGTGTTTTCCTCACTCCAACTTTTATTATTCTATTCCAGGAGGAAAAGTTCCTGAAAATTACAACTGTATCATGACATTTTGCAGAATGGAATGTTCTTTTTAAAAACATCACAATTCAAACTCCTATTTTTCATTTCATTCTCTGTGACATGTGACACCATGGAAGTCTTGTGTATAATCTTAGAGTCAAGAAATCAGAAGAAAAATCATTTGACAAAGGTCAAGGGCAGCAAACAGGAGGTGTTCCTCTCTAGGAGGTTTCTAGGCTCAATCACAGATGTGCATCTGTCACACTTCCAGGAGCCTGATAATAACTGGGTGCCTGGGATCATTTGGTGGATCCATCCTCAAGACTCCAGCAGCTCATTTTCACTCATGTGCTGTTATTTTCATTTACAGATGAAGAACAAAGCAGACAGGCTGTAATTACCCCAGAAGAAAGCTGTGGATGAATTAAGGCTCCATCTCCCAGCACCAGCATCATAGCCAGTGAGCCAGTACACTTCTCTTGGCTGGAAAGCAGCTGGGAGGAGGTAAAAGCCAAAGAAAACCTTCCATCCAGGGAATTTTCAACACAGAGTCTCTTTAGCATAAGGCCAGCAATGCCCAAAGGTGCTCCTTCCCATCCCTACTCTGATGCCCTGGTTTAACTTTTGAGCCTGGGAATGGGATAAAGGAGAGGCACACCATGTGTTTAAAGAAAGCATGTGGAAATCTGAATTATCCATGTGTTTGTTCCATGGCTGGTTCTATATACATGCAAAGCCTATCAGCTTTGCAAACTCAACCTGCCTTTCCCTGACAATGTTAAAAATACGTTTCCCAAAAAACCCTACCCCACTATAGATAGCACTAAATATAGGCTTTAATTCAAGATTTTGCTAGCACCTCCTGGTTATTATGAATACAAGAATCTGCACAGCTTGCAGATAGGCTTTAGAGGTTTTGTCTCTAAAAATAAAATGATTGTCAGACACAACCATATTAAAAGCCATAAATACCCAAAATCTTCATTCTGCAAGTAAATTGCAACTTGCTGCAGATAGGAATACAGCACTCTTTTGGCAACAGCAGGATTTAGAAAGTGAAGTGCTATTTCTCAATCTGGAAGGACTATAAAGTCTTTTGTTATAGCAGGCTAAGACACAACCCAGGAGCTGAATAACCAGGAGATGAAGAAAGTTCTGAAGACCAACTCTCCCAGATACTACTTCCTGGTCAGTGTCATTCAGCAGTGGGAGGAAAGGGAAAAATCCCCTCAGCAATTCCATCTCTGCAGCGGCTCCCACAATAAACTAATCTCAAGCTAAATGTTACTATGGGCATCACCTGCAATTTCTCCTCAAACACAGATAGAAAAGGGAACTTTGCTGGATCTTCCTCTTGTGAAAAGGCACTTGGAGCTTCACTAAAGCCAAACCCCAAAGCTGTGGGAGGATCTGAGCTCTGCCCCAGCTATCAGGCAGCAGATCTGCAAACCCACCCCCTGGCATGCGCACACTCAGGCAAATCAGCAATCCTGCGCTTCCAGTCGGACCCACCGCAGCGAGAGGCTCCCGCTTTCCCACACGGAGCAGCTATGGCACAGGAACCCCAACAACCTCCTAAGGCCCTGACAGCACCCATATCCATGTGGGCCACTCGGAGCAGCAGCACACTCTGCACCAGGAACAGCCTTTGTGCCACTGGGACAGTTTGGATCCGAGGCCAAACTCAGAGGAACAACCTCAACACCTGCTCCAGGGAAACATCTGCAGTGATGCAGGAGTTTGAGCACACGGCCCCTTACAGAGCCCTGAAACCAAACCCAGCATCCCATCAGCCTGGCACCTCATCCTATGGGACACACAGCTTTTGCCAAGGCTGACAAGCCCATAGAAATCTCATTTTCACACTTCTGGCAATCCTAATTCCCCCAGAAACGGCCTCACAAACCCAACTGGGGGCTGGTGCACAACAGCCAGAAGCAAGCTGCAGCCTGCAAACCCTTTGGAGATAAAATTCTGAATCCCAAGGAAATTATTTGACTTTCTGGTCCATCCAAATAACTTCTTATTTCCCAAGCAAGCCAGCAGAGGGCACAGAAAGACTGCGGTGAAAGCCTCTGCTCTGCCACTGCGAGGGTGACACGAGCCCAGAGGCTCCAAGATGCTCCTGGTCATGGCCCTGGGACAAGCAGGGACCTCACCCTATGGCAGACCTCTCTGCCAGAAATAAACCCGACACTTGTTTCTATGTCCTAAAAACTCCAAACTGATACCTGAAATATGAATTCAGATGCCTATTTTGCAACCTTTCCTCATGTCACTCCAAAGGAGGTATCAAATCACCCACAAACCCTGTCCATGGACACACCAGCCAGTCTGGAACCCTGATGGAAGGCTGGAATTGCAAAATACATGGTATCGAATCTGCTTTCCATCTAAACATCATCTCAAGCTATTGGAAATGCTCAAAGACAACTCCTGGGGCTATGCCTGACTTCCTGCAGCAGCAGTTTCCCTGCTGGGATGCTGTGGCGTTTTTAGAGGTTGAAGGAGGATAATTCACTTCAGCAGAGTCATGGAAAACGGAAACTCTGTCCAAAAACTAGTGAAACCTCCATGTCATCTTTTACTCCATGTCTCATGTCTCAGAATAAGGATGGCACTGTGACTCCAGAGCTGCAGCAGTGTGAATGGAGTAATGCATTTCCCACTGACAATTTGTTTTGACCTTTACTGTTCTTTCAATTCTTCAAAACATTTTATCTCCACTGTTTCACAAGTTCCCAGAACACATGAGAATTTGGAATGGGATCTGAAAGCAACTATCAGGGATGTGCTTTTCTACTTTTCTGCATCTGCTTTTATTAAATGCTGCTGCAATGCTATTTCCTTTAAAGCACCAGGATCAAATCCTACCAAACCACTTGACCATATCATCACTCAGCTCCTGCCCAAAGACATTAGAATTTTAAAAGACATGACCAGGAAAGCAAAAATCAGGTGTATTAATTGCAGATACAACTAAACAGATTTACTTCCTGACCGAACCAATGTACAGATCATCCCTTAAATCCCACTCCAGCACCCCTTGTGCTATACCAGCCTCAGTTTCTCACACCATGTCCCCACAAGAGCCTCTGTGGGAACAGGCACTTTTATGCTTTTTTTGGGGTACTGTTTAAGTTGTTTGGGAAATGCCTTCTACCCTACTCTGCTCACACACTGTAAAACTGCTGGGAACTTGCTCAGAGCAGCTGGCCTGGCCAAGCCATCCCGTCCTGGCAGCATCTTCTCCTGCCTGTGGTTGAGCATTTCCCTTGAAATACAAATCCTGTAGTTAATCAGAGCAGCCTGGAGTGGAGGCAGCAGGGCCAGTGACTGTCCTGAGAAACAGGTGCCAGCAAAGAGATGGACTGAGCCCTAAAACAATAAGAGGCTGGACTTTGCTACTACTGTCACGCTTCAGGCTGAAGTTACTCCTCTTCCATGTTTATTTTTGGTAAAGTGTTTCCGAGTGCCGCTCCCTGATGGGAGATAGGCGAGCAAATCCCTGGGGTATCTCAGGTCATTTGTTACTGGAGCTGCTGGCAGACTCTCCAGGGCTGCTCCTGCCCAGGAGATCCCTCCTTCAGCCTCCCTTTGCTCTGGGTTTGGTGCCACCACCCAACCTCTGTGCACTGCCAAACCTGCAGCAGGAGTTCCCGGCGTGCAGGAGGTGTCCAGAACCCAGCTGGGCTGTGTGCTTTCCCTCCCCCTGCTGCAGCCCCTGCCCAGGAGGCAGCCAGCCCTCCCGGCCAGAGGAAGCCGCGGCAGCCCAGAGGTCGTGTGCTATCGCCACGCTCCACGGGAACCCGGGGGAGGCTTCCTGTCCAGTTATCTCAAGCACCATATTTAAGTTTTTTTGTCCTGTTAGTAAGCTGCAACAGCTGAGCTGGGACTTCGGGCATCTCCTGCTCACACAGCTGAGCTGAGAGAGCACTGGGATTGTGCCCTGAGAGCGCTGGGGTCAGACAGGCAGGTCCTGTGGCTGCTCTGGGAGAAGAGTGCTGGTATTTCCCTCTGCTCCACTCCATCCTTTCATGCCTCTCTCATCTTGCTGCTGCCCCGAATACTTTCAGCTTGGTCCCTGTGAAAGGATATCAAACCATAGCCCTCCCAAACTCCTCCTAAAAATGTTTCTTCCAGAAACCCCAAGAAGCGACCAACCACTACTCACTCCTCTGGAGTGCCTGGGATTACACAGAGAGCCTCTGTAACTCTTTGTATTACACAGAAACAGCAGAAAAACAAAACCAGGAATAACTAACAATACTGCTGCCTGTTTTAGCTGCAAGTCAGAAGTTCAGATTTTTTCCCCCAGCATTTCTAATCTGCTGCCAATTTTCAAACACTTCCCCTCTCGGCTCAGAAGTTACTGTGACCCCTTTTCCAACAGGCAACAGTGTCACCACCTCTGGAATATCTCTTGTCTCTCAAAACCCAATAGGAAAAG
This sequence comes from Pyrgilauda ruficollis, assembly GCF_017590135.1. Lineage (NCBI taxonomy): Eukaryota > Metazoa > Chordata > Aves > Passeriformes > Passeridae > Pyrgilauda > Pyrgilauda ruficollis. The sequence goes on along the minus strand of NW_024528488.1, from coordinate 1,218,699 downwards.
AGAAAGTTCCTTCACAAATCAATCTTATTTTTCTACCTGGCACCTTGAAAAAAGAAAAAGTCCTCATTTCAGCCTCAGCTAACCAGCAGGTATCCAAAAGAACCCTAAAGCTCGGCTTCACACTGGATCCACAGGACTTCTGAGGTTTCGTAGCAATAAGCTGGACAAGACAGATTTGTAACACCCAGAACCTAGTTGAAAATACTTACATGTTTTGAGGATTTTAAGAGCTTTTAAAGACTTGCTTGTACCAGACAGGAACGTCCTGCCATGACTGGAGCCACTAGCATTGCCCACCTCTCATTCATCATCCATCCCATCACTCCTACAACGCTTTAAGGTAAGAAAACACAGAGGTCAAAGTGCAAATGCTGAGTTCTGTTTGCCCACAGCAAAAAAAAACAAACTTAAAAACTCTCCATTTGTTAAAACCCCTCTTCTTAGGAGCTTCTACTTCAAATCAACCTAAATGCATAGAAGAAAAAAAAACTAAAGCTAGTGTCTAGGAATACATAAACTACTACACCCTCTTCAAGAGACACTGATACACATGAAGGGTCTTAGGAGAAGCAGCGCTGAGCTCAGACTCAGACTGATCAAGAGCTGTGTCTGCTGCCACTATCCACAGAACAACCTTCTATAGCTGCAAATCCCAATGAGGGATGTAAAAAATGCTTTCCAGTGCAAACCAGCTTTTTGAGATGTACAGCAGCGTGGTCTTTTTGCAAACCTTACAAAGCTGCTCCTACCTTTCCATTTTTGAGGCGTCCAGAAGAGACAATCCTCGAGACGTGCACCTGGAAGGGCCTGCACTCTGTGCTGCAGTCAAACTCTTCCACTCTGTCCATGACCTCCACAGAGTTTTGTTCCACAAATGAAGCGGTTCCCCGTTTTTTAATGCGGCCACCAGGGTGTTCTGAACCCTGCCTTTTCACTGTGGAACACTTTAAAAAAGTCACTACAGAAAAGTCCACGTCGGCAACTGCAGAACAGCCCATGTCCGCAGCATCCAGAATATTCTCAGGAATGTCATGAGAAGGTGGCAGGTCCCTGCCCGTGACCTGACTCGTCTCCAGAGTACTGACAGTGTCTTGGATCTCTTCAGTCACAACTGTCTGGGGAGGGTGGATCAGAGCCTCAGGTGCTGCAGAGAAGTCACCACTGGCATCTGGGGAATAGTCCAGATCCACAGTATCCAGCTTATTCACAGGAAGATCAGGAGAAGGTGGCACATCGCTGCCCACAACCTGCAATGTCTCTGGAGTACTGCCCGAGTCCTGAATCCCCAGCTCACCTCTCAACAAGTCCTGCAAAGGCAGCTCAGGGTTTCTCAAGTCCTGATTATCCAGTTCTGTCCTTGAAATTTCCTGAGCCGCAGCTGGAGATGGATTCATGTCTTTAGCAATCACTGGGGCACAAGCCATGTCCTCAGTATCAAGTTTAGTCAGTGATGTCTGTGGAAGGTGGGCCTGAGCCTCAGTCACTGCAGGAAAGCCACCATCAGCAGCTGGAGAGCAGCCCAGGCCTGCAGCATCCAGATTACTGACAGGAAGATCGGGAGAAGGTGCCAGGTCCCTGCCCACGACCCTCTCCAGGGTACTGCCAGTGTCTTGAAACTCCAGCTCACTTCCAGACAAGTTTTGCAAAGGCAGCTCAGGATTACTCAAGTCCTGATTATCCACTTCTGTCTCTGAAAGCTCCTGAGCAACTGCTGGAGATGGATCCATGTCTTTAGCAATCACTGGGGCACAAGCCACGTCCCCAGAATCAAATTTAGTTGGTGATGCCTGTGGAAGGTGAGTCTGCACTTCAGTTTCTGCAGAAAAGTCCCGACTGGCAGCTGGAGAACAGCCCAGGTCCACAGTACCCAAACTATTCATGGGAAGATCATGAGAAGGTGGCAGGTCCCCAACCATGACCTGGGTCTTCTCTGGAGTAATGCCCAAGTCCTCAGTCGGTTCAGCCAGAGTCATCTGTGGAAGTTCAACCAGACCCTCAGAGGGGTCTTTGCTGTTCATCTCAGTGAAAGAGGCATCTGCAAGCTCTGCCAGGTGAGACATGGATGGTTCTGGCCCAAAGGGAGAAGGTGAGGTTTCATTAAGCCTGTCATGGCCACTGTCCAGGCCAGAGGAACCAACGCCTTTCAGCCCATCTGCAGTTTTGCAGGGCTGCACGGGCTCCTTCCCCGCCAAACTCTCAAAGCTCAGGTTCTCCCACGTGCCTGAATCCGGGGACTGCAGACAGGCTCCCACCGTGCAGAAGGCCTTCGCATTCTCGTTCTCAATAACCAAGCCCTCTTTGGGGGAGGCCACATCCTGCCTGCGGCCCCGGAAACTGCGCTGAGGCCTCTTCTCATCGGGGGAAAACGCCCTCGAGGAGCCTCGCAGCCGCCTCGCTGCCTCGGCCACGCTGGTTAAGAACCTCACAACACCCCCAAAGTGAGTGGCTTTGGCAGCACCGTTTGATTTTTTTCGCTGGCTGAGATTTTCCTCACATCTCGTATCAAAGTCAAAGTAAGAAGCGGAATGATCAGTTGTATTTTCTAAGTTCTGGAAATTGGTTTCAGCCCTTTGATCTGGGAGCTTTGAATTATCTTTGCTAGCTAATGAAATTCCTTTCAGATAGCTCCAGACATCAGAGCTCCTTCCTCTCCTGCTCTCCTGTGGGAGCACAGCACACCTCTTTTGATTGTCCCCTTCTGTAATTGCAGGACTCTTAACGTGTTCAAAATTCAAAGACTCACTCTTCCTGGCCGGTATTCTGTGGCAGTTACCATCATTATCCTCACCGTGTAATCTGCCACTGACATCCCTGAGACATTTACTTTCAGTGGCATCAAGTTCAGGAACGCTGATGTTAAGCTCTATGTCCTCAAAAGAAGAGTCCAAATCCTCGATGTACCCCGCATAAGAGTGGCGGGAGGGCCTCCGGCCATCGCCCAGCTTCCTAACCCTGTAGACAGCTCTCTGCCCACTGCCATGAAGGTCCTCCTCAGGGTCACACACATCCTGCACTCTGGATGCTCTCACATCCACGTTCTTGGGTGTCCTAGAGGATCTTCCCTTTTTTGATGAGCGTACCCTGTCCATGAAGGATGGCTTTTTTAATTCTGACACCTCAGAGGCAACTCCCAGCAGAATCATGGACTGGGGCCTATCTTTATTTGTAGAGAGTCCTTTCCTTCGTCTGACGAAATTCCAGATCCGGCTGCCCTTGGTTGTCTTCTTATACCTGTGTGTTTCCTCCTGCTCACTGGGGATTGCATCGCCAGAGGTGCAGTGCTCAGCACCACAGGCCTCCAAGGCATCAGTGCTCCCTCCCTCCATGTTTCCTTGGAAAATCCTGTTGGCACATCCATTGGGAATGCTCACGGAAGCAGTACGCTGGAGGCCCTCTAGAACTTCCATCGCCCTGGCTCACAGGCTGGTTCCAGGAGTCATGGATGCATGGTCCTCAGATTGCTTTCTTCACAAGACTTTAAGGGAAAAGAACAAAGGAATGCAATTAGAGCAGAAAACTTTTAGAAGACACATTTCTTAAACAGGGCACAGCCAAACCTTATCCCAGTACCTTATCCCAGTGGTGGTGGTGGTTTTCCCCATTGATTCCAGGCAGGCTGAAATTTTGCTTCCAAGCCATATAAATTTTAAAGCTACTTAAATCTGCTTTAAATGACTGAACATTCAGTGACCACAAATAAACTTCCTGCACTAATAAAGTTACCACAAAGTATGCTCAGAATCCCATGAATCACATCTTCATTTTGCAAGTTGAGGAGACTCGAAATGCAGAGAGGAGATTCATGGCAGAGAGGAGAGAGGAAATTCCAGTCAGTGCCCCTGCACATGTCACTGTCGTCTCCACCATCCCCATCTGCCAGGAACTGGCACCATGCTCCCAACAGCTCAGTCTCTCCAGGCAGCCATTCAAAGAAAAGTCAGGATGAGCCTTTTCCTGGAAGCAATGCGACTCTAAAATACTACAATGTCAGAAAACTCGTGGAATATCTAAGCCAGGTTTTTCATACTGTAGTGATGGCACCAGCCTGGGAATCCCTCCTGGCACTGGTCTGCTCAATGAAAGCTGCTTGGCCACCACTCAATACTACAAAAAACGTGTTCCCCTCAAGTGAGTTCCATTGGACAGGATTAAAAATCCAGTTCCCCCATCTGGAGCAGCAATGGAAACCACTATGAAGCAGCTGTGGGAATACAGCTGAACTCCTGCTCAGCTCCTAAAGCTTCCCTTCCCCTGGAACACATCTGCCCTGTCTCAATATTACAGCTTCCTGGGGATGGATCTGCTGGTCCTGGGTTTGCTGTCTAGAAAGCAGAACTACATGTCAGGCACTCAACGGGGTAAAATTCCCTCCATTTCCAATCCTACTCTTTGGAGGAAGAAGAAAGAAATAGAGAGCCCCCAAGACATGGGTTTGACAATGGAGAAACTCTCCACTTTCCCCCAAGCAGCAGGAGAGCCACACTAGCACCATGAACAGTTTAACATTTAAACTTGCTATTCCTGGTAAAGCTAAGGTTATTAATGCAGCAGCTACTGCCCTGGGCATCTCATGACCCTTGCATTCAGTCAAATAAGTCTGTTTCTACCTTGCCACCATGTCTGCCTCTAACAAGGGACAACCCGTGAGACCCCCAGGGATGGCAGAGGCACCACAGGAGCAGAGCACAGCCAAGAGAAACAACCAGCATCCCTCTTTTTTATGGACAAGAGTCATCTGGCTTTCCATGAGCCCTGCCACAGGGCTTGTGCCAAGCATTTTTGGCAGCAGCTGTGCTTAGTGTAGCAGAAATGAGTGTTTGCTGCTGTGGTGGGCTGCCAGATGTCCACTCACTTTGCTGCCCACCAGAAGCAAGGGGGAAAATAAGATTAAAAAGCTGATGGGCTGCTATAAAAATACAGTGACCCCTTTCCAATCCCTGGCAGTTTGATGAATCACCAAGTGATATGGATCATGAGAAACAAAGATTAGACTTAACACAATGTCTTACCTCCACCCACCAAGGCTCAACTTCCCCATCTTCTGAGGGATCTACTTCCCACCAAGGGGTGCAGACGGATTGGGAACTGGGACAGGTATGGTTGGGACACAACAGTTGTCCTTCCTTCTCACACTTATCCCAGGCTCCTGTGGGGCCTTCACAGGCCACGGCTCCTGTCAGCAGAACCTGCTCCCGTGGGGCCTCCACTTGCTACAATTTTTGCCAGGAATCAGCTCCATAGGCTACAATTCCTACCAGGAACATCCCCCTGCCCTTGTGGGGAGCCTCCGGAGGTCCCATTCCTGCCTTGTGGAGCCATCACAGGTCCCACTCCCATCAGGAGAACCTGCTCCTGTGTGGGGCCTGCACAGGCCACAGCTCCTGCCAGGGATCACCCCCCTGTTCAGCACCTCACCCTCACCATCTTCACCAGCCTCAGAGCTCACAGAGCTGCTTCTCACCTGTTTTTTATCCCCTCTTCACTCCTCCTGGCCATTTTTGCCATTTATTAACCATGTGAGGTGCTGCTGGCTCTGCTCAGGGCTGTGGTGAAGGCACTAGTGGCACTGCCTGTGCCCAGCACACCCCACAGTGACACAGCCTCAATGGGCACTGCCAAATACACCCCACAGTTACACTTCCTGATGGAATACAACCAAGTACACCCCACAATTACACAACCTGATAGTATAGAGTCAAATACACCCCACTCAGTTACACATCCTGAAGGAATACAGCCAAATACTACCCACAATTACACACCCTAAATGTACTCTGCCAAATACACCCCACAGCTGCACAGTATCACTGGATACAGCCAAACACACCCTACACTTACACACTCTAAATGTACACTGCCTAATACAGCCCACAGTTGCACAACCTAAATGTACTCAACCAAATAAACCCCCTCAGTTACACATCCTGCAGGAATACTAACAAATACTATCCACAACTACACATCCTAAATGTGCACTGCCAAACACACCCCACAGCTGCACAGTACCATTGGATACAGCCAAACACACCCTACAATTACACACCCTAAATGCCCACTGGCAGATACACCCTGCAGCTCCCCAGCCCAGCCACCACTGCCACACACCCCGTGCAGCCCCAGAGCTCAGCGGGTACCTGCAGTCACACCCCAGTTACCCAGCCCAAGCACAGAGCTGATGCTCCACACGCTGCCCTGCTCTAGCTGTCTCTTTACTCAGCCTCCTGTACCCACCACCATGGAGGTTTTAATAGAGGCACTTCCCTCCCCAGGTACTTTTGGGCCTCAGCACCACCTGCCTCCATTTAAACCCTGAAGCAGAAATTCATGCTGGAGCTGTGCTGCCATGGGTCCCTGCAGAGACCACAGAAGCTTTTGTTCCCAAAAACCAAGGGCTGAGCAGGACAGTTCCTCCATCTGGTGCCTGAGGAGGAGACCAGCTCCTCATTTCTCAGGCTGTTGCTTTGGGATGTGAGTTATTCCCAGACATTCCTGCTGCAACTTAAAGACTAACACATTGGAATGGGCTGGAAGGAGTGCTGGGGAAAAAAAAAAAAAAAAAAAGAGCACTTCAGTCGTTTCAAGTCATGCAGCCAACTGGCAGCAAAAGACAGAAATCACAAATGGTCCTCGTTTTTTGTTTGTTTTCTCTTTCCAGTTTTATGTTTTATTGTTTTTGGCTGGGTGGATCCTGCATGAAGAAAGAAGATTCAAAGGGAAGAGGCTTGCCTGTGAAGTCTTTGGAGGGATGCTAGCACAGAGGAGACAGGCTGTTCCTCATGTGGCAGGCAAGAGAGCCCATAACAAGGGACAGATCCTGCACAGCCCTAGCCAGAGAAGCAACAGAATCCAAAATCACAGGGCACATGGGTGGCTTTAAAATTAAATAAGGGGGGTTGTATTTTTTTTAAGCAGGTTTAAAGCAGATGTAAATTAGAGCTGTCACCATGAAGCCAGACCCAAGCACTCTAAGTAGGGAGGAGACCCATTCTGTGACCAGTGTTTGGTTCCTCTCCATCTCCCACCACAGCCTCACCTGAACCTCTCCTCATCTTCAGAATCACCTTGTTGATGTTTGAATTCCCCCCAGTCACACCTGCAGGACTACACACACTGAAACTGATGCCTTGAGAGACTCCTAGAGCAGACACTGGACAGAGTTAAAGAAATTTATTAAAAGGGATTTATTAAAAGGCCTTCACAGGATACACCCTGGGCAGTGCAAGAGCCCAGCAGGGCTACAGCCAAGATGGACCCCAAGGCATGAGTTCTCACACTTTTATAAGTTTTGGTCCATTTCCATTTTGGGGTTCATTGTCCAATTCCAGCTCCAGGTGACGCAGTCCCATCCTCCCAGTTTGCTCTCCTCAATTCCCTGCTCTTTGCACTTTTTGGGGCTGAAGCTGCAAAGGTGTCCTTGGTTCTGGGGCTGGGAAAGGATTGTTTTGTCTGACTGAACTGTGAGGAGAGCTTGCTGACACTTCATATGGAGTTCAGAGTTATAAACTAATGCAGTACAGAATCTGTAAAAACATGAAAACTGAAACTTCAGGCAACAAAACCACAGGCTGACCTTGGCAGAGCCAACTCCCAGCACAGCCTGTTCAGTGCCCTCAGTCCAGCACTGCCCCTAAGCCAGCTCCAGCCCCAGGACTGGCACTGCCTCACCAAGAGCAAACCTCCCACCCTCGAGGCAAATTTCAGCCAGCTTACTTCAGTCTTCCCTGAGCAGGAGCCAAAATCTGCTCTGCTGTACTGCCTGCTGGAGCAGCATCCACCGCTGTGCGAACACCTGCAGCAGCTGCCTGGGGCAACCTGTGCTTCCCACCAGCCAAGCAGGGCAAAGGTGGCTTTTCCAACCAAATCACATGGCCTTGGGGGCATTTAGGCCCATCATGACAAAATAAAATTCGAGTATGGAGGAAAGCAGCCATGAGAGTGTCTGATGAACCACTGCTCACCTTTCTGGGGTGCAGGGGAAAGACGTTTTGAAGAAATGCTGTGGGAACAGCTGTTAGTCAGAAAACTACACCACTTGTCAACCACATGTTTATTTTTCCCTTCCTTGAGCTGCAGTTGCAGATGTCAAGTCGTAGCAAGTCACCACCCAGCAGCTGAGCTGGGACTACCATCACTTAAAGCAGGGCTTTAACCACAGAAAACACAATTCCCCTCCGCCTCTTCCACTGCCCTCAGATTACCTGAGCCTAAGGAGGGTGGCTCAGCCAGGTTTGGAGACCAAAGGCTCGTGTGTTTGCTCTACAAAACACACAGAATCTCACCTGGAGGGGAAGATGGTTTTATAAAACTCCAGCTATCAAGCAAACACTGCCAACAGCTCCAGTGTACAGGGGCTGTGTGGGTCCCTGACTTGCCCAGCTCTTCTCATCACAAAAGCAGCAGCCTTCATTCTGAAAATTCACTTTCCTTTTCCAGGTCACTGAGGGGGATAAATAAGCTGGGATTAATAAAATCCCCAGCCAAGGGCACCAGGTGTGTTACACAATCATCTGTATCTACAGCCATGATTCCCCCTCCAAATTCTTTCCATATTTTTTGCGTTATCCCAATCTCTAAGAAAGTTATAGGTGCTCTGTATCTCACTCGTGGTTGCACAACATTCCCTTGGCAACAGGCTCTTCCTGCACGATACAGGTGAGAGTAAGAGCAATTTTGCTCCTTTTCAGTGTGATTTAGCAGACAGCCAGCAGAAATTACAGCATGGGCCCAGGGAACACCCACTGAAGTTGACAGCTCTCAGAGACTTAAAGGACACTGAATCAGGCCCAAGCAATCAGGGCTGTCACAAGCCACCCGTCAGGGAGTGACACTTTCCATGGGCAATCTCCTGCTGCTGAGCTGCCCTACACAAGTTATCCACAACTATCCAGACACAGTTATCCACTAAGTTATCCAGAGCAAAACCAGGCTGTTTAACCAGGTTAAACCACGACACCAGGTCCAAAGGCAGTAGGGTAGCAAGACCTACTAGAAAGGAAGCATCAGTTAGGAAATTAGAATTAGCCTGATCCAGGCTGAGTTTTCTCAAGAGGCCTGAATGATGGAAAGAAACTGCTCACTTAACAGCACACAGTTCAGGCTGCCAGCCAGGCAGGCACCACACAATCCCTGAAGTCTTCTTCAGATCTCTGCAGATTCTGGGCAACAAGCAGAAGTAAGTTCTTTAAAAAAATATATTTAGAGCTCTGAAACACTAGGAGGGCACTGGCACAGGGTGCCCAGAGAAGCTGTGGCTGCCCCTGGATCCCTGGCAGTGTCCAAGGCCAAGCTGGACTGGGCTTGGAGCAGCCTGGGACAGTGGAAGGTGTCCCTGTCCCTGGCAGGGGGTGGAATGAGATGATTTCAAAGGTTCCTTCCAACCCAGGAAGGTTCTGTGCTTCCAGGATCCCCTGGTGCTGTGGGATTCTTGAGCATGCATATTCCAGGTTCCAGGCAAATGGTAAATCCCTTCTATCAAGTGACCCGAAAGAACTATTTTGACTGGGGCCCTGAGAAACAACAAACCTTTGAAGGGAACAAAGAGGAAATTGGTGGTGAGGTTGCCCTTGGGGCAGCCTAGACAGGATCACGTGCCAGACACTGCGCTCTCCTCCACAGAGCCACCGGCTCAGAGCACCTGGAGAGACCCAAGGTCGTCCTGGAGGTTTTGGAGCCAGAGGCAGAGAGGGTCTGAGGCTCACTGCCCCCCATGTGCTGAGGAGAGGCTGGGGGGCTCAAACCATGTCAGAACAGTCGGTGGAAAAGCCCAGCTCCTCCTGGCACTGTGACAACCTGCGCTGTGCTGGATGTTCCAAGGACAGGATCTGCACTCACTGTGGAGCAGCAACTCCAGACACCCCTCCAAGGCTCTCCATCCCTCTCCTCTCACCTCTCAGCAGTGCTACATTTGCTTCCAAACCCAGTGTCCCTCCGCGAAAGGCCCGGGGGCCGGCCCGGCCCAGGCGCCGACAGCCTCGCCGGGCGCTGCCAGAGCTGGAATGCACCGAGGGCCCCCGGGGACACGATCTTCCACTCGGCTCTTCCTCTGCAGGATCCAAAATAACAAACAAGAAGGAGCCTTTGGCCATTGTTTTTCGGGGAAGGGGGGTGACAGGGAGAGGGCACGCGGCGGAGCCTGCCAGAAGGCATGGCTGAGCTAAGGAAGTCCTGCCTGGGCTTCGCTGTATCCGCTCCTCTCCAGGAGGGGCGGGGGGAGGCAGGAAGGAGAGAAAATAGAGAACAAATGATCATATAACCCTTGAGAGAAACCTGTCTGCTCTCGGAGAGCGTATTTAGCCCAAGCATGCAGCGCCTCTTGCTATACAAAAGAAAAAGAGGAAAGAAAACCCCGCCAGTTCTTCCGTTACCATGTTCTACCACTGAAAAAAAATGGGAGGAAACAGATGTTAAGTTCTCCAGAGTCAGGAAATTATCTCTTTCATGGGGGTACAGTTACTTCAGTGTATTTAGGTCAAACAAATAGGGAGAGAATCGTGACTTCTCCCCCTTTCTGTTTATGTCTCCACAGACATTTCAGACTTGCTGGGTGCCATATCCAAGGACCAAGGGCAGAGCTGTGTTTGGTCACAGAGCCCACGCTGAGGATGCAGCCAGATGATCCAAGTCCCTGCCCACCTTGCAGATCCCTGCCAGCATATCCCCATCCCACAAACCAATGCAGCCCCTACAAAAATCCAGCATTCTCTGTTTCTGGGTCAAGGAGGACGGTGTGCTGCTGGGCCCCGGCCAGGCATGGCAGCACTGCAGCTTGATTGTTCATTTATTTCAGTCGAGGTGGAAGGAGAGACCTGGGTGAAACATCTGCAAAAGGGATCTCCAGGCCATCAGCGAGCGCAGTTACGACTTTCCGGCACTGGGCTCCCCAAGGAGTGGGGCCGGTGGCCATAGGAAGCGACCAGAGAATTGAACCAGCATTTCACATGCTCTGCAAAATCCCTTCCACAGGAAGCTAAACCCCTCCACTAGGAGCAGGAGACAGACAGAGGAGCAGTCTGAATCCCTTCCCAGTCAGGGGTGGACAGACATTATCAAAACACTGAGTTTTAGAATCATAGAATCATTAGAGTTGATAAAACCTCCAAGATTGGTTCCAACCATCAACCCAGCACCACCACCACCATGCTGACCACTAAACCATGTCCTCAAGTGTCACACCCACACACTTTTAAAATATTTCCAGGGGCAGTGACTACACCACTTGCCAGTGGCAGAAGGGACCCTGCAGCAATAGTCTCCTCCATCACTGAGGGCAGACTACCAGACAAGATAACCCCAGGCAAACACGACACGTTCCCTGCGGCAGCAGCATCTGCCCCACATGGTTTGCACTGGCTTAAGCCAAAGCTTTTACAGGCCTGGATCTGCATTTGTGCTCCTGCTAATTCAATCTTCACCAGGCAGACGGATGGATGCACAGACTGATAGCTCCAGCCCTGTATTTATAAGGACGGAACTCAAAACTTCAGGCTGAGTAAATCAGTTCACTCATGTATAATTTAAACATTACTTCCTTCCCATTTCAGGGAGCTTTAGAGTTTGTGAGATGGCTAAACACAATGCAATTAGAGCAGGAGACTCGTTTTGCCTGCGGCCGAGGGAGAGAGAGCTGCTCCACTGCATCTGTCAGACAAACTGGGCTGGTGGTGGTGCTGCCAGGCAGGGAGCAGCTCACTGCAAACACCACAGCTCCACACTGGAGATGGGCTGGCACTGCAGGGAGGTGCCAGGCAGCCGAACAGGGCACCAGCCCTGGCCTCTGCAGCACACAGAGCACTAAAACCTTACACCAAGCCAGGATCAGCTTTACACACACAGGGAAGGAGAGAGCCAGCAGCCAGCTCCTTCTGCAAAGCTGAGCAGAAGCTCCAGATAAAAACACAGAGATATAAAATCCCTGGAATACAACTGGAACTAAATAACGAACATAACAGATCAGCTCTTGCTGAAGGTGGATTTCAGACCAAGCCTCTCAAAAAGCCCACACACCTCTGGCACTGCACCTGTGCTAAATGTTCCTCCAGATCCACACTGCTGATCCAGGAACTGCAGGTGCGAATTCACCCTCTGCCCACTGAGCCACAGCAGCAGCACCCTACACATTTCCCCTTTCTTGCAAATCTAAATTCTTCTGCTCTACAGAAAATAAGCCCGAGGTGAGTCCTGAAGGGATCCAAAAGGACCCTTCTGGTTCTGGCAGCCAGGAAAAGGAGGGAGCCTGAAGGAGGAGCCACCTGCCAGCACAAGGTTGTTGTGATGCACAGTAACTGCTTCCCCAACCTCTCCAGCTCTTTGGCACCAACTGTCACCATTCTAATACCAAAATATCAGCCATTACATGTAGATTATTTAAGCTGTTCAGTAGTCAGTTGAAAGTAGTTAATTACATGTAAGAACATTTAATTACTATCCAGTAGCAGCTGTAGGTACTTTAATACCATAGTGATGAGCCAAAACACAATGGAACAGGCAGATTCAAGGGTCTACACCCATCCACACCCCATTAATGTCAGCTGAACAACACTGAACCACTGGCTGCCATCCTTTGGGAAGCAACAACTTTGTGGTGCTTGTGACATTACTCTGCATTCCCAATTAGTCAGGTTGGTAGAGATGCTTCAGGAACTTTACAGCTGTGGCATTTCTCAAAAGTCCTTGCCTTCTCCACAAATCCCTAAGCAAGAAAGCGGTCTGAACATCAGAGCAGAAATCAGTAGCCAGCGTTTAATTGTTTATATCTTGAGACAAAGATAGTGTCTAAATAATTGTCTATTGTATCCCAGAGACAGCACAGGAAAGCTCTTCCCCTCGCTGGGAGCCTGCAGGTCACACATGCTTCTGCCATAACATTTGCTATAAATAATCCTCGCTGAGCCCAGCTAGGCACAGACCAAGGCAGCACTGTGCTCCTATCGGTTTCAGCCATTAGCCCTCCCCAGAGAGTGCATATCCTACCCTATTGTTCCTGCTCAAATGTTTGAAAGAATTATTTTTTCCTTGCTCCTTTTGTTTGGGGAGTTTATTTATATTTCCTCTCTGACATGGAATTACTACTGGAAGAAAGGAGTGCCACCTTCCACGGCACCCGCCGATGCCAGCGCTGAGATGAGGAGCGGAGGGTCACGTCTGGAGAACACTGCCATAGTTACAGACCTCCCAGTCTGGGATTCTGTGCTAATGTAGGTTCAGCACATTCAGATCAGGATTAGAAACAAAGAGCTGGGTGCCAACACCAGCCCCAAATTCACATGCACAGACTCGGAGCACAGGCAGCAACCCGTTCTGCTCAAACATTTTCAGGCATTATTTCAACAGGTTACTCAGCAACTCCCTGATGCGGCCCTGGTGATGTCAAAGAACACCTTACCTCTACTTCATTGTCTCACTTCCAGCCCTATTTCTGCCTCCAAACAGATCCCAAGTGACCTATTCCTCTCAGGCAGCTGCATGGGTGGAATTTACCCTTGTCCTCCTTTCCCCTTTTCCCCAGAGCAGCTGGACACAACCACACAAGCACAGGGCTGGGCAGGGGCTGCTTGGCTCTCGACTCCCCAGGCACCTCATTGGGGAAAACCCATCTCACCCAGCACAGCCTTTTGAGTACTGGTGAGGGATCTCCCTGCCCTGCTTTGAAATTGGTGACAAGTCTCACTTTAGAGCCCCAGGTACCAAGTGTACAAGTGTCTTTGCCCTCAGCAGCAAACAATTCCTTGAAGAGTCTTCTGCACTGTTTTTCCATAAAATCAGCCCAGTTTCTGGCTGTTGGAAGGTGTGATGTCCCAAACAGGCCAATGACACCTGCTGTGCCTCTGTCCATCGCAGCACTCCAGGATGTCCAGCTCAGGAAGGCTGGTGGCCTTGCACTAAACTGCCTTTACGCACTGGAAAAAACTGCTCTGGTGTTTCTAGAAAACCACAGTGACTGCCACATGCCTGGCCTGCTCTCAGGCTGGAGCTTTTCACTCCAGAAAGGCCCTTTTAGGGGTCCAACACCTGCCTGTACTTTACTTTTTCCTCACAAGGTTGGTGCAGAACACTCCAAAGTCACAAGATGCCTCCTAGACAAGCTGACACCTTTTTGCTGCTCTCCCCCTCAACAGCAACAACCAAAACTCACTCTTATCTGCATCCAGAGCCACTGCACACACTGAGCCCAGGCTGGCACACAGCGATGCCCTGCAGGAACTACGGGTGGGTGGGTGGGTGACACCTTGGTGGGAATGCTGCTGTCACTGAGTTATCCTGCACTTGTGCATCCCAGCCTGGCCCAGCTGCTCCTCATCTCCTAGTCCGAGGCTTCAAATCCACAGCTGACCAAGGCCAGCCCACCAGGAGCATCCCACAGGGACACTAAAGCAGCTGAGGGGAAGGGACGGGAGCACAGCCCCTGCAGGCCATGCCTGTGTCCCCAGCGTGGCTTTGTCCTGCCAAAGGGGCTGTCAGGCCCATTGCTCACGCTCCAGGGCCTGCTCCCTGCTCAGAGCCAGCCACACTCCAGCCACGCAGGGAGCCAACAATGCCCCCAATTAGCATCACTGCTGACGAGCTTCTCACCTCCTGCCCCTGCCCCAGGGATGGGGCTGAGCAGGCACAGGTGGCCACACAGCCATGTCTCCCCTGCCTGCCCACCATGCACTCCCCAAGGGTGCTCACCCCATTTTATCAGGGATCAAAACTCAGCAGAGCAGGAGCAGCTAAAGGTTCCCTTTGTCCTTGTTTATGGAACAAACCCTGAATCTTTTTATAAGGAGCTGGGGGCTGTGTTCTGAGAATTAGGCACCTTTCTATTTCACCCTTTTCTGTATTCTGTATATTCTATAGTCCCTCCAATGACTCCTTTTCAACAGCAAACAAATTTATTGCCATGTGTGGCAAAGGTCTATACAAAAGCTATGAGCAGGGGAGGACAGGACCAGTCACCCTGAAAGTGCCCATCCCCTCTGAGGTGCACATCCAGGAATGAGCCCAGCACACCTGCAGCTTCACCCAGGCTTTAAAACACAAAGAGTCTGGGAACACGTGCAGGCAATATCTAGTTTCTGCAGGAAATTGCACAGTGTGGATATCCAAACATTGCCACCCAGCAAAAAACAACATCTTCATTTGCCAGCTCATGTCACACAAACCTAAATTCTTTATAGGAGACAGTGTTCAGCCAATGCTGAGCAGCAATGATACACTTCCACAGCTCTGGAAAGCCCTGGAGCTCCACAGCAGCTGGGCACGAGGCTGCAAATCCATAGAAAAGACAAGGATATGAGTTCTGCAAGGATGTGCAGCCTGTGGAGGGTGCAGTGAACCAGGGCACCCCAGCTCGTGTTTCCTCAGTGCTGGGTTTCAAACCCTGCTCAGCTGCTGCAGGAACTCCCACGCAGGCTCCACGTGCCTGCACAGGCAGGGCAGCAGCAGCCCCAGCTCCCAGGAGCTCCCCAGCACTGTCAGCATCCACAAAACCTGCTCAGCTCTCTGCATGTCCCTCCAGAGTTGTGCCTTTCTTGTGGCTGGAGCACCAAGGCAAAACCCCCTTGGCTTCCAGGCCATGTGCTGGATCTTTGCTACGTGCTGACACATTTCCTTCCTGTAGTAAAATCACCTCCCATCCACAGGCTACAGCACTGCCTGAAAACCCAAACCTTTAAGGAGCCAATCCTTCCTGCCCATCCCCCTGGAGAAGCATCAGAAGTGCATTCTGAGCTGTGGCCATACCCAACCCTTTGGCACACGGGCTGCAAAATGCCTCAGGACATCAGGGTGAAGGCAGCAAATATTCTGACAGGTGACTAGTCCCAGTGACAGCACCTTCCCAAAACCACTGTGATTCACAGCTCACGTCAGCAGTGTGGAAAAAGTGACCCCTTCTTCCTTCAGAGGAAGCAACACACATGCTTCAACAACAACAAAAAAACATTAAAGGGCTTGTCCAGCAGAAAACCTGAGTAAAACTCAATTCCCAGAGAAGCAGAGGGATCTTCCATTGACTTTAATCCCTCTTTTTCTTGTCTGTCCTTAATTCACTCTCCCTCCTCCCCACAGGAGCAGGTAAGCGAGTGCCAGCCCAGCAGTGGCACTTGCAGAACAGCTGCTGTTTCACAACTACCTGCAGCAAGAAAATCAAGAAACCTGACAGAGCGTGCCAGAAATAATCTCCCTGAAAGACAGAGCAGCTGGGAAGGGCTGCAAGGAGCCATCCCTGGCACAGGGCAGGTGGGAGTTTCAGTCCTGCCTGTGGACACAGAAACACAGGGCAGGCAGTGACCCTCTGCCCCACAGCCCCCAGGGGTGACAGGACAGGTTCAGGAGGGCAGCAATGAAGCACCCAATGAAAATCAGTGAAACCCACTGAAACCTCTGTGACCCTCACATCCAAGGCATCACCCTTGCTTCATTTGTTCCAACCCTGGCAGAAGCCTGTGCTGAACTTCCCTCCCAAGCTGCCCCTCCACTAGGGCTACAAGCAGAGAAGGAGCAAAGGAAGAGAGAAATTAATCCAGCCCCTCATCTGGGAGCTGAGTTACTTGGTGATTTTGAGGGTTGTCCTATGCAGGGCCAGGAGTGATCCTTGTGGGTCAATTCCATCTCAGGAACACAAAGTTCTGACCCATCTCTACAGCAATGCAGCTCCACAGCCACCAGACCAAACCCAACTGTTATTTATCCAGCTTAAAATGAGGTGTCCCCACACTTCCACAATTAGAAATCTCAATTTAAGCCATGTGAGGCTGAACCCCAACTCTCTACCACCAGCAAAAGAGCAGATTAACAGCAGGCTCTGAAGGCTACTTTGCTGCACTCTGCAGAAGATCCTGTTCCAGACTGATGCTTCTCTAGAAACCCTCCTGCACGCTCAGGAACTGCTCCCAGACACCCCTGAGCCAGCCCCCTCCCAGTGATGCCTTGTGCAGGCTGCCCTACAACAGAGACTACACAGAGCTAAAGAATAAAGCAGGGATTTATTAAAAGGCCTCAATAGATGCACCTTGGGCTGCAGAAGAGCCCAGACAGGGCTGCACCCAAGATGAACCAAAATGGGCACAAAAATCCCCAAACGGTCACAGGGTCTGCCACTTTTATAAGTTCTGCTCCATTCGCATATTGAAGTTAATTGTTCAACTACAGCTTTAGGTTATGCAGTCCCATACTTCCTGTTTTTTTCTCTTCAGCCCACGTTGTTTGTGCTTTTGGGCTTTTTTGTCCTTGGTCCCCAACTAGAGCAGGAATTGTTTTGTCTCCCTACTTTGTGTAGAGAGCTCACCATTCCCTCATGTGAAGCTCAGATCCACACACTAAAGCAGCACAGAATCCGAAAAATAGAAAAGCTAAAACCTGAGGCATGATCAGAGGGAAAGTTGTACCTTTAACACCAAAATCAGATTTCCCACTGACACGTGCCAGCATGTATTTAGGTGCCTAAACTAAACTCAAATTAGGGATCTCAGTATTCCTTCTTGCCACGTGTTATCCTCATTCAGCAGAGGGGACAGAAGAACACAGGGAAGGTCCTCCAACACCACCTAAATCCATGGCTCCTTCCTGCTTCCAGCAAAGGTACACCTCCTTTTGTGTTTGAGGGAAGATGGGGAATGCTTGGGATCTTCTCAGCAGTGCCTCAAGGAGCATCCAGCAATCAATCCACGTTCCATGGAGTTGTCCTGCAGCACTCTGCAGTAAAGCTCTTACCAAAATAAAATTCTTCTTTTTCGACTGTCTTAATTAACACATGCTGTAGCTGTAAATAAAGGTGAGACTCTCCAGGAATCAAAGCAAGGTGCCTGGAAAGATTACAGACTAATTATCACACACAACACTCCAGCCAGAAATCACAGGAATGGACTCCCTGTATTCCCTACAGACATTTTTTGTGGCATTGCCCTCATCCTTTATGGGTGCAGAACCCACTGATCACAGAGGAGCTTTAAGGAGTATGAACATGCCAGACTGGATCATGTAACTTCCATATAACCTGCTGCTTCCTCTTGTGCTCTGGACAAAGGCAAATCCTTCACAGAAAAGAGGTAAGAACTTCATTAAGGGATAATTATGGAATAATCTGTGTCTTGGAGACAACTGCTTCTAGCTGTGTCAAACATGGGCTGGGTTATGTCACTTATTTACTTCCATTTTATACAAATATTTCTACCTAATGCAACTAATTATCTTTAAAAAAGTTTATTTAAATACTTGGCTTTAATTTTTATGGCAAGAAGTCACAGGGACCAATTATAGACCAGAGAGAGGCCACAGAGGAGTTCCTGCCCTTGGAGAATTTCTCCAAGGCACTGCTGCTGCATCCCAAAGTGAGAAAACATCAATCCCTGAAGGGTCAGAAGTGAAGATTTGGCTCTTGCTGCAGCAGATCCCTTCTGTAGGATCCCTGTTTGCAAGCACCAACTCATTTACACAGTTCCCAGAGGCTCCTGTGGACAGCCCAGCTGAAGAGCCCAGCTCCCTCCTTCCTGGCAGAATCCTCGTGGCTCAAATGTCTGCATTCACAAGGGGCTTTTGTGCCCCCATTTCCCTCACCCTCCACACCTGAGGTGCTGGGACAGCCCTGCCACCCTGAGCAGAGGGGCAGCACCTCAGCCCATGACTAAGTGCCCTTTTTCCTGTTTTTCCTTCTCCCAGCAGCCTCTCTCAGGAACAGGAGTGCAGCCTGCTCAGTCCCGATTGTGCGGCGGTGGCCGGAGCCCTCCCAGCTCTGTTTGCCACCGGGAAACCCGGAATTATTCCTTTATCTTGAGTCACCACAGCTGATCCAGCACTGCCTGGCCCAGGCCCACGCTGCAGCCCTCCAAACCTTCCAGAGGAAGGCGTTCCTGCCCATCCAGGGCCTGGAACAAGGTGTTCTTTAAGGTCCCTTTCAACCCAAACCATTCCAGGATTCTGTATTTCTGGTGGCTCTGCTTTATATTCAATTTGTTCACTCAAAACAAATTAAAAACCAAACAGAAGGGGGTTTAAGATACACCATTCCCATTGGAATATTTAAGGTCTGGCCTTAAAAATCTGCCTTTGCAGGACTGGAAACAAAATGGTGTGCCAAGAGGAACTATCAGCTGAAGGCACCAGGGCTGCGACCTGGGATGGTCTCAGAACTCCAATCCAGATCCAAACACAGACTCATATTGTCTCAGCTCCCATTTGAACACAAGCCTTGTCCCCAAGGTCTTCGCCCTTCATTAACCACCTCCATGAGCAACTGAAGAGATAATTCATAGGAAACATCACCCAAAATGAACCAGATCCATCTGGTTGTGGAGAGATCCTATACAGACTATACTCAGACATCCCTTAAATCATTTAACTAAATCTAACTCTGAAATTTAACTGAAGGACTGAAGAAAAGTCACCCCAGCAACCCCTGCTCAAAGCTCCCAGCCCAGAGCAACAGAGCCCCTGGGAGAAACCAGGTCCCTGCAAAAGGTTCTTATCACTTCTCTAAAACTGGAGCAGCAATAACAGGAAGAAATTGTTTTGGCAGGACTTACACCACATAAAGTCAACTCATCAGCCAGTGGTGTGTGAAAGTTCCCTGGAAAACACAGAGAGCGAGCGAGCACAGGGTGCAGAGAGCATCCCCCAGGCTCAGCTGGGCTCCCAGGCACCCACCCCAGCCATGCCCAGCATTCCCATACCATGGGGTCTCACCCACACCATGGGGCCTGCTGCCATCACCCAGACCATGCAGCACAGGGCACTCTGTGGAACGCCAGGACATCTCCCTGAGCCCTGTTATCTGTAAGTGGATGCTCCCAGGGTGACAGCAGAGGGACACGGGGTGTGCTGCTCTCCTGTTGTCACAGCTGCCACAGCCTTTCCCAGCTCCAGCACACAGCTGGAAACCCAGTTTAGGATGTGCTCTGCACCCAGGAATGTTGTCCAGCTCCCTGCAGTGCGAGGGAGGGATGGGAAGATGGTAACAGACCCTGGGGTTGCCTGATGGGAAGTGCCCATCCAGTGCAAACCCAACACCTCTCACTGCTCAAAGACCTGGTGAATGCTCTCCTCCCACTCTCAGCTGCAGAGCCAAGCTCAGGCAGGACCTTGGTGCCACCCCTGCCCCAGCCTGGCAGAAGGAGGCCAGAGGGTGCTGTGGTGGAGCCCAAGTGCCCAGCCAAACTCTGCTCCAGAGGTTCTGCAGGCACCACGGGCCAGCAGGACTTGTGACCTCCCTGTCAGTGACATAACTCCCGTGCCAGGACAGCCACTCACACGGTGCTGCTGTTCCCTCACACAATGGGCACTTCTCCCAGCCACGAGTGACACGGGGCAGCTTTAAACTGATTAATGGTTCTCTCAAACAAGCCCTGAGTGTGCAGGAGGCCCTGGCAGACAATGCCAGCCCAGTGGCAGCAGGACGGCATCAGCTGGTGCCCTGTGCCAGCGTGAGAGCAGCAGCAGCAGCAGATGAGCTACAGCCACTGCCAGCGTGGCTTGTTCAGCTGGGGGACACAGGACAGCTGCTGCCAGGCTCCCCGTCCCTCTGCCAGGCACGTGGCAGCACGGGCACGGCACAGAGGCTGCTTGGGTCCCATTCTGTGCCAGCTCAGCCACCCTGCTCCACAAACCCAGCACAGCCTGCCCAGGGCTCTATTGGGGCAGGAGAAGCTCAGGAAAAAACCCTGGGAACCTCCAAGCTCAATTCTGCCTCAGGACAAAGCCCTGGGAACCTCCAAGCTGAATTCTGCCTCAGGACAAAGCCCTGGGAACCTCCAAGCTGAATTCTGCCCCAGGACAAAGCCCTGGGAACCTCCAAGCTGAATTCTGCCCCAGGACAAAACCCTGGGAACCTCCAAGCTGAATTCTGCCCCTGCGTGCAGCAGGGCAGGAATGTCACACGTGCAGCTTGGCTCTTCACACCCGCCCTGCTTTGGTGCCTTCCCTCTTTTGGGATGGCAGCCAAAAGGGAATGAAAAACCCGAGGAGGGCAAGCAGCCATCCCTACACAGCCCGGACAACAAAGCTTTGGGATCCTCCTGCTCCTGCCGGCAGCCAAAACATCCCAGGCAGCCTGAAAGGAGCTGTGGCTCACACGGGTGAGTGAGGAGCAGCTTCTGCAACCCGCAGAGCCCAGCCTGGGAAAGGCAGCTATCACTGCCAACCATCTAAGCCACAAGGATTAGCGCAGGGGGAAAGGCAAAGAGAAAGCAAACACGGGCAGAGCGGCTCACTCCAACACCCCGATAAGAACGGAGGCACGGCCAGGTGAACAGGCAGCCCTGGTCACGCCACGAGGCTGTGGCAGGTGAAAACAGAGCTGCCACGTGCTCTGCCTGCCTACACACACCCCGAGAGCCGGGCCACGTGTGCTGCCATCTCCAAGGTGGGGGGTTCAGCGTCCCCCAGCTCCTGACCTTACATCCCTCAGGGTGCGCCTGCTCCATCCCACCTGGCTACACAAGGTGTCCGCCACACACCATGCACAGACAGGAGCAGGCTGAGCAGCAAAACGCGCCCAGCTGCAACAAAGGACTGCTTAATCCTCACTCCAAATTTTCCTTAACCCCGAGGTTTCCCATGGAAAAGCAGACGGGTGGGTTTGGTCAGAAACGCAGGGATCTGGGCTAAGCGTGAACCCTGCACAAACCCAGCTCGGAGTTTTATGCTCCTCCTGCAGCCCTGGCTACCCCACCACATCCTTTCAGCACAGCGAGACACTGGAGGATGTGAGCAAGCCCGAATCCTGCCCTTGCCCCAAACAATAGGCTCTGCAATAATGGTGCAACCAGAATTTCCTGTGCGGCGGCGCACGCCAGCTCCCGGCAGAAAACACCCTGGGAAAGCTCTGCCACGGGAACGCAGCGTCGGGGCAGCTCCTCCAGGCTCCTGTCCGTGCTGGGATGCT
Source organism: Pyrgilauda ruficollis (assembly GCF_017590135.1). Lineage (NCBI taxonomy): Eukaryota > Metazoa > Chordata > Aves > Passeriformes > Passeridae > Pyrgilauda > Pyrgilauda ruficollis. The sequence goes on along the minus strand of NW_024528488.1, from coordinate 1,196,843 downwards.
CCTCTGGCAACAGGGAGAGCACCACAACGGAGCCCAGGCTGGGAAGAAGGGAAAAAACCACACGGTGGCTTGGAACAGGAGCCATCCAGGCCGGGAATGGCTGGGGATAATCCATTACCGCAGCAGCCTCTTGCAACATCTGGACCTGGCTTTTCTCTCATGGATGTTTTTTATCCTGCAGTGCCTGGGAAAGCAGCACAGAGCAGGCTGGGGTTTGGAATGCTCATGGAAATCTCTCCGTCTCTCCTGGAAAGATGGCACAGGTATAGCAAAGACAGAGCTGCTGATGGCATCAAGCACAAGAGGCAGCAACTGCAGCCAAAATGCTCCAGTGTTGGAGGTTCTGTCTGGAATGAGGGATCAGCACAGCCCCAAACCCTGAGAAAAGCCAAGGACAAGCTCCTATAGCAAAGCAGGAATAGTGGATGATCCCAGGCTGGAGCAGCGGGAGCGTGCAAGGAGTGCCCTGAGAAGGAAGGAGGGGCAGAGCCAAGGTGTGATGAGCTGGCCACAGCCACCACTCTCCATCTCCCTGCACCTCCGAGGAGGAGAAAGGGAAGAAACTGGGAGAGAAATCAAGCCTGGGAAGAAGGAAGGAGTAGCAGGAAGGTGTTTTTAAGATTTGGTTTTATTTCTGCACACCTTCCCCATCACCCCAGGAAGCCCATCGCTCTCGATGTGCAGAGAGATCAGCATTTACTGCAGAAGGAAAAAGCTCAGGAAATGGGTGATGGCACCTGAGCCTGGTTTAGCACAATCCTGAACTAGGGATGCTCCAGCACCTCCATGAGACCTCCTGAAACGAACGCAAGTGCCCAAATTCAGTCCCTTCCTGCTGGATTTAGCACACAAACTGGAATTCAGCAACCGGCACATCACAGACTGAACCATGGAAACAGAAACAAGGTTTACACCCCACTTCTTCCACCAGCTCCCCTAATTTGCCTCTGCCCTGTTCTCCCCAGGGCTGAAGAGAGGACAAGGATCCCACCCACGCAGCAGCTCCCACCAGCCAAGGCTGTGGGCACCAGGGCAGGGCTGACCCCAAGCAGCCTTTACAATGTCCCCTGCGCCTGCAGCAGGTAATGCTGAAGTGCAGAGAAAGCCAAGCCTCGATGCCAGGATTAAGGAGGGCTCTGGGTTTGGGGTGGGGACAGAAGAGGTAAGGACAGAGCTGGTGAGGCTGGAAAGTACACACTGTCTGGGACCCCAAATCCAACACACATCCCCCCACAAAAACCAATCCCCAGAGCCCAGCACAGCTCCTGGTGTGCCACAGAGAAGGACTGGCTCTACTGGGCAGGACTGGTCAGGATGAGCAATGGGCAGCTCAGGACCACCTTCCAACAGAGGGAACACAGAGCTGTGAGCTCCACACCCTCTCTCCAGAGAGGAAAATCACAGAAACCTCACGCAAGAACACCAGAGCTTTCAGAGCTCAACCTACAGCAAGAAACAATTACTGGGAGATAACTGGAAAAGACATTTTTAAAGAGCTTCCTTGGGGGCTAAAAAAAACTAAGGCTACTCCACAACTTCTTATTTACCAACTACTTGGAGCCAGCAGGCTGCACCGGGACTGGGAGCTGGCCTCCTTGCACTCAGCCCTCAGCCCTAAATGACCCAAAATTCATTTGTTAGTGTTTATTTGCACGAGAATTTTCCCCAAAACTCCACAGTTCCCAGACACACATTGCTGCCTAATCCTCCAGCCGAGCTCACCCTGCCCATCTCCCCGCCACCAAAATCCTTTGTGATGTTTGCAAAATGCCCCCTTCTGGCAAATTCCAACTCAGGTTTTCAGGTCAGACCGTGCAGATGAAGAAAACTCCAATAAATCTGTCATTTAACGGAAAATTAATACTGTGTCCTAATGTCAGCACCAACCCAGAAATAGCCTCCTTCCCACAGCTATTGCGTGCTGGGTGCAAGAAGGCCAAATACAACAAACTTTTCATAAAAAACACTCCACAAAAATCCAAGTTGGTGACACTCATGCCCTGAAACAAGGCTGGCAGGGGGCCACGGGCAGCACACGTGGTGACATCGCTGGCTCGTGGTGCCAGCAGGAACCTGGCCCACGGAGGGGTGGGAGCTGCTCCCACCCATCCTGAGGCAAAGGAATTTTATTAAATCAGCTGCTATCAGTGCAAAAACTGGGGAAGTCTTTGGGATCACCAGACACAAATACAGGAGCAGGAATGCAGGCAGAAAAAACTGCTCCAAGTGCCAGTGGCTCCAGTAATTAACTGTGGGGTCTTCAGCTCCCCAGCTCGATCATTGGGATGTCCCAGACTATTGCTGAGGCTCAGTAAGGTAAATGGAAAAGCAAACCTATTCTTGAACTTCACCTGGAAGTTTCAGAGGAGCCTGCAAGCTGGAGAGAACGAAAACCCACTGAGCAGGATGAGCACTCAGGAAAAGGAGCGGTAACAGCGGGCAAGAGCCTCTGGAGCTTGGGAACCAGGATGGGGAGAAATAACCTTTAAAACACGCGTGGGATGTACCAAAAATGGAGCAAAGGACCAGAAAACAACTTGTTTCACCTGTGGCTTCTAGTTCATCTTTCCAAAGCAGACCTTCCTGCAGCACTTCCAGCTGAATTTATCAGGAGGCTCCCCCAAGGAGGGGATGCATTTTCCCTCCCCTTGTGATGATGCACCTGCTTCTTCCTCCTCCCCACCAGCAGCTTCTTCTCTGGGACCATCCCTTTGCACCTGTGCCAGTGATGGCACCACGCAGAGCTCCTGGAGTCCCACCTGGACAAGCTCCTGAGCTCTGGGACAGCTCCTTGTGCAGCAGGAGAGCAAGGCAGCGAGGTCACTGTCACCCCTCTGAAGGACAGAGTCCTTCCTGAGGACACAGTGGGCACCTCAGTGTCACACATGGGGACTCAGGGTGGTTCTGAGTCCGTAACCTCCCTGGACACCAAGGATGAGGGGCAGCACGGTCCCCTCTCCCCCCAACACTAACACCTGGTCAGCTCTCCTTTCAATGCACAGAAATCACATTAATTCCAGGAAAACGAGGTGGCACAGCAGAAGTTCACTCCCAGTCCCTATCCAGTCAATGAGGCACCAAAAGCCACTGGAATGAGCCGTCCTGCCAGCACCGGAGCAGGGCACCCAAACCCTCTGTGCAGCAAAAGCATCCACCTGCTCCAGCATTTACTGTAACAGACCTAAATTTGGCAATTTTACTTTTCCCGAAGCCAGTCAGAGACGATACCGGACAGGGAGTGAGCAGCATTCCATAAATACTTGATTTCAAGAGTTACAGCGGGTTTGGAGCCGGCAGAGCAAGGCTTTAATCGGCTGTAAGCAGCCAGCGCCGTGGGCTCAGGGCTGTCCCGGGCACCGCAGCCCGGTCCCGCCGGAGCACGGAGCCGGGATCTGTCGTCACTCGGGGAAGGAGTCGTGCCTTGTTTTATAACAAAACCCGAGGGAGGAGCAGGGAGGTGATATCAGCCCCGCATTTTGAAATCTCTCATCTCATAATGTTCAGGTGTAAAACCAGCCCACCAAGGTGGAGGTGGGACCCTCCGGACAGGCTCTGCGAACACCTGAGTGAGACTTTCTCTCCGTCAGCTTCCCCAAGAGCACTACAAGCAGTAATAAGTGAACGCTCCCAAGCGCGGAACTCCCACCAGAGCCCACAGAGATGTTCCCCTGGACTCAAACGCGCCCTGAATCACCCTGGGCGAGCAGTGACCCAGTTCCTCGGGAGCTCACACGGGTGTAAACCCGCCTCAGACCGCTCCATTCCGACACACGCGGCGGAAAATAAACCCAGTCCCGGGCCCGCGGCAGGAACTGCCCCGCTCAGCTTCGAGCTGGTGCTTCCTCAGCAGCTCCAACGCAGCCAAAAAACCCCAACAAAGAAAAGATTCCCACGTGATGTTCTATAAAAAAGGGAGGTTTTGCGAAACTAAGCCGAACTTCGCGGCTTTGTGACCGTTCTGGGGGACAGGAGGGTTTGTCCTGCAGGTACCTGCGCGAGGGTGGGACGTCTTTATGGGGCCAGAGCACCAAGAGGAGCGATGCGACATTTCACTCTCGTTGAAGCCGCGGCTCCGGGGGCAGCCCCAGCCCGGGACGGGGGTCGGGGGTCCCGGTGCCAGCCCCGCTCTTACCTCGCTCACCGCATGGCCTCGGCACCGCACGCGGTCCCGGCGATCAGGGCAAAACTCTGCGCTGGCGTCGGAAAGTTGAAATGTTTAAAAAAAAAAACAAAATCTTTAAAAATAATTTTAAAAAAAGTTTTAAAATACCAGAAAGAATAACAAAAAAAAAAAAAAAATTAAAAGCGCCCGAAGGTGCGAGCTCCTGAGAGGGACTCGAGTTGAAAAGCAAAAGCAGAAAGCAGCCCCGCTCCGGGAGCCGCTCCCGCCGCCCTCCCGGCTGCGCCGGGCGCTCCCCGCCGGCCCCGGCCCGGGAGCCCCGGCAGGG
>NW_024528488.1:1135318-1192385 GCF_017590135.1 Pyrgilauda ruficollis | reverse complement strand
CCGGCCCGGCCGCGCTGTCCCGCCGGAGCTGCTCGGGGCTGGGGACGATGCCCGCACGCAGCACTCGGGGGTCGCTGTCCCCGCTGTGTCCCCGCCGTGTCCCCGCCCCGCTCCGGCGGGGAGAACAATCGGAGGAAGCGCGGCCGCGGCCCCGGCCCGTCCCACGCAGCCCCGGCACCCCCGGCCCGCAGGCTGAGCCGCGGGCCCGGCGCTGAGGGGCCCGCGCTCTGTCCCCCAAAAGGGAGCCGGGGCTGGAACCAGATCATCCCCAAGGTCCCTTCCATAGTGACAAGAGGGCACCTTGCCTTGCCTCAGGCACACTCAGAGCACCCAACACCGGCTCTTCCATCACTACTGAGCAGCCCACATGGCGGGAATTAAATTTACCTCGATTTTATCCAGAGTCCTGATTCCCAGATGGAGTTCCTCTAACTCTATTATCTTTTTTCAAGCTTCTCTTGTTCCGTGTCTCGGGGAGGACGATCCCTTCTTTCCCCTGCTGGAGAGGAGACCTTCTACCCAGCCACAAACCCATCTGGGCAAACCCAGCTCGTTTGGGGCTGCCCAGGTGCTTCAAATCACTGCTTGAAACCAGAAACACCTGGAGAACGTTACCAGCCCCTTCCCCACAGAGCCAAGGAATCACGAAGGCTGCAAAAACCCTCTCAGACCACTGAGTGCAACACTCCCCCAGCACTGCCAAGGCCACTACTTACCCATGTCCCCAGATGCCACATCCAGGCATTTTTTGAACAGTGAAAGCTTAAAATGAGAGTTTTCCACCCTGACCATGCATCTCCCTCTCCATGAATCCCTGCAAACCCAGGCCTGCTCTCCAACCATGTTCCCACCTGGATAAATAGGAGATCACACAAATAAAAGAATTGCTTTGTATAAACTGCCTTTATAACATCAAAAATATTACAGGGAAATGAAATAATTATTTGGACAAGGCTTAGTGGATTTAATTGCTGCTTTTCCATCACGTGTAATTGGTGTTTTAAGTGATGTTAACAGAGTTTCCCATGGAGAGGCAGGTGTGTGCCACAGAACGAGGCTGTTGTTAATAGGATAACCACAATTAAGTATAATTGGGAGCATCATGTCAATCACTCCTTGGAGCAGCACAAGTGCAGAGTTTTCCACCTGCTTTTCCGCTGGTTTCAATGGTTCGACATCAAAGCCAAAGAAAATACTGGAAATTCACCAGGGGCAGCAAGAAACTCCTTAACTTTCTGTGCCATTGCCCATTGATGGAGAGTTAATCTGAGGGGGACACTTCCATCCCAGCTCCTCCCAGGACCCAACATCTGATGGAGCAGCATCATGGCAGGGTGCCATTTGAGGCTGAGGTGTGTCCCAAGGACAGCTCAGCCCTGCTGGTGGCACACAGGGGTCACATCCAGCCCCCTCCCCATCCCACAAACACCTGGCACCATGGGAAGCACCCACAGAGCTGCTGTCCTGGGGATCAGACACCTGGGACTGGGGAAACAGGGGCTCTGCTCCAAACTGCGTGTAATATTCCCACTTGGAACATCATTAAGTGGTGTCATCTCCTGTTTTCCTCCTCAGGGGAAGTAGCTAAAAGTTCCCTTTTCCAGGAAAGCTGAGAATCTGAGGGGGGTCACACAGCTGCCTAAGCTGGCCTTGAAGAAAACCTTTGGATGCATTTAAAAAAAAAAAAAAAAAAAAAAAAATCACAATTAGCACAAAATCCAGGGGCAGCAACACTGATGCGCCCAAATGGCTGAGGGTAACACCTCACAACCCCCAGCCCTTTCTTCCCCCAAAACCCCAGCTTTGATGATGCATCAAGCCTGAAATTTTAAACATGACCCAGCAGACAGGCCCACAGCCCTTGGGGTGCCCTCCCCCGCCACCATCCCTTCCTCCCTCCTCACCTCTCTCCCAGCAGACACTTTGCTTCCAGAGACATCCAAGGACATAACCCACCCAGGGCCATCCCAACACGGCTCCTGAAATATCTCTGAAGCGCAAAAAAACACAAAACAAGAGTGATAAGGAATTAGCAGCCTCTTGGAAACCCAAACAAGGTTTCTGCAGTGATGGAGGAGTCAGAAAATGTGGTTAAATGTGATTAAGACACCCCCACCACTGCCTGCTGGGGTGCCTGGGAGCAGCTCAGCCCTACAGAACTGCAGCTGCCTTGGCCAGGAGACCTCGGCCTCCTGCAGGGGTTCAGATTCACAGCTGGGTCCAGTCAGGAGTGGGTCACAAAACACCCAGGTTGATAAAAATGGCTCTTGATAAGCTTCTCCTGGTGGGTGCCCAGGGCAGGGACCCACAGTGCCATCCCATCCCATAAGCTGCAGTCCCTGCCACTCTCAACTCACTCCCACACCTCTAGATACATGGTGTGTGTCCTGAAATCTATGAAAACACAAGCTTAGGGACTCCTTAATCCTCGTTTTTAATTCAGACCAGGTGCTGCAGGCTCCTTTTCCTGCCCAGATAGGCTCAGCACTTCCGTACTCCCAATATATTCCTTAGCTTTCACCTTCATTAGGTCCCAGGAGTTTCTTGTCTTTTTCCTTTTCTATTACACTCCGTTCAAATCGTTTCAGCTGAGGCAGGACAGCTGGGTGTCAAATCCGAGCTCCAGATGGGGACAGGCTGAGTTTTGCCTGGATGCCACGCCCTGATCCAGGCAGGGAATCCCAGGAACTCCCTCCAGCCCCCCCCTGACCCCACCCCGGAGTCAAACCCAAAAACCGCCTCCTAAAACCAGCCCACTTCCCCCCTCTCTGTGTTTCTGTGCTCCCCCTGGCTCTCAGGATGGACAAACGCCTGTAACTGGGCACGGGAGGCTTAAACCCAGGTGCTGGTGGTGAGTGGGCTCGAAGGAGACAAGCACGGCGTGGATTAGCCCAACACCCACCTTCAGAGCCTCCAATTAATTCATTAAGTGGCCCTGATGAGCTCGGGGGACAGCTTTAGGCACCACGGGTGTGAAGCCAGCTGAGGGACAGTGGGATGCACACACATCTCAGGGCCCAGCAGCAGATTTAATCCACATTTTAAATAAAGCTCAGCCCTTTGGCTCCAGCCCCCGTGGGAGGGGGTGCAGGGGGAGGTGCCCTCACCCGGCATTGGCTTGGTTTCCCGAAATGACATGAGAAGGCAAGGCAGGCTCACCCACAGCAGGAGATGGAGACTGGGTTTTCCTCCTTTTAACGTTTTAGTGGCCGCAGGATGGGGCAGAGGAAAGCTCAGCTCATTACCAAACCCCGCTCATTAATGGGTGCTGTAATGAGGGCTCATTGTGCTCCTGGCCCCTGCACCCAACCAGGGTTAATCCAGGGGTGACTCCTTCCTCGCTTATTCCTCCTCTGCAAGGGTAATTTTTTAGGGAGGGAAGGAGCCTGGGAGCACATCCCTGGACCAGCAGGAGCTGCCTCCGCAGCGCCCACACCGCAAACCACGGCAGGAAATCAACTCATCAGGGAAACCTGGAGGAAAGGGTGAGAGCCCCGAGGGGAGAGCTGAGCATGGGGCACATCCCTGGGGCTGCTCTGCTTCCAGGAGATCCTTCCTGCTGCAATTCCTGGCTGGTTCTCCATAACTCAGCCGAGAGTTTGCAGGATGTGTTTCTTGGTGTCCCCGTTTCTGGTGCCTGGCTTTGCAGGACCGATGTGCTGCTCCATTGTGGAGGTTTCTTCGTGTGTGCACCCACTGCAGGGGTCTCCTTCCAGCCCAGAGCGGGTCCTTGGCTCCAGCTCCATCCTTCGGCTCTGCTCCACTCAGGAACACGCTGAGGAGGATCTTGTCTCAACGAGAAACCAGGCGGCAGAGGAGCAGACAACAAACAGCGTCAGGAGTTAGCACATCCCCAACCCCGCCCCACGCCGAGGAGAGGCCGAGCCGTGCTCTGCCCCTCCACAGGCTTTGGGATTTGCGGGAGAAGCCGCTCCTTGCCGAGGTGAAGCCTCGAGGTGTGCCTGGGGTCAGAGCTGGGGCTAAGCCCCGAGCCTCCGGGACAGCGTGCACCTGGAGAAGGGCAGGAATAACCCGAGGGGTGGCAGGGGCTGGGGTGGCCGGGGCGGAGCAGGGCCCAGCCGTGCCGGTGGCTGCACGAAGGGACGTGCCGGCGTGGGAAGGGCGGCGGGGCTGAGTCACGGAGCATCGCCCGGCCCCGCACAGCCCGGCCTCCTTCTCCAGCTCCGCATCCCGCACGGGACTGGCCCCAAATCCACAAGGAAAGGCGCCTTTTCCCCCTTCACCCCAAGGAACAGCCCTCTCCCCGTCTTTAAGCAGCTCCAACACACCTAACAGTCCTTTTCCCTCCTGTATCCCCAGAATCCCCGTTCTTCAGCACAGCTTCCCCAGCTGCGGTCTCTCAGAAGCACCACCCAGCCCCGGAGCCCAGGCACAACCCGGGCTGGACGGGAGTGACAGGGAGCAACAGGCCAGCCCCGAGCAGCAAGTGGGAAAACAAGGAAACATTTCCATGTATTAACTTCATTTCCTCTCTCTCCTCCGGCCTGGCAGCCTCACAGGGGTTATTAATAGCACAGGGTGGATGAGAGCTGTGCCTGGGGCTCCAGGAGCCCAGGGCCTGCCCTGACACCCCTGTGTCCAGGAGGGGATGGTCCTGGTGGGATCCACTCTGAACCACATCCCTGCAGCTGCCCTGCGAGCCCCTCTCAGGAACCAGCACTGAGGAGGATCGGGGGAACACCCACGCTCTCCCTGCTCCCCCAGCCCGGGGTTCTGGCACTTTTAACACCAATCCTCCTGCGATCTCACTCATTTCTCTCTGGGCAGGAGGAAGCTGTGCTCTGCTGTGTTTGCAAAGCAAATGGTGCTGGCACCCAGCAGGGCAGAAGGAGCGCAGAGGAGGCAGCCAAAGTCACCTCTCGGTGACACGAGGGGACCCAAATCCCCATTTCCCCACCTCGATGTCCATCTTTGCTGCCCTCCCTGTGAGGACACGTTTCTCCAGGGACACCTCCTGGCACAGCTCATCCCAAAGCCTCCAGGCACAGGGGATGGCGTTCGTGGGAGCACCCCTGAGCCGGGCTGGGCTTAGAGCTGGAAGCAGCCGGGGGAGCCCGAGCAGGAGCCCCCAGGGCTCTCCCCAGCCCCGCTCCCCGAGCCGGGGGTGCCAAACCATCAGCCAGCTGAGCAGCTCTGCCCGAACCAGTCCCGGCGTGCTCGCTGCAGATGGGCACGGTCTGCAAAGGCAGGAGCCGGGAGCAGCCCGGGGCAGATTTCTGCAGCCTGACTCACGCTCTGCCTCTGGATCCGGGCACAGCCACCGGGACAGCTCCTGCCCGGCCACGGGCACACCGGGGGCTCGGACACACGGGCAGCTCCAGGGAAGCTGCAGAGAGGTGGCAAACAAACACACTGTAATGCTAGCAAAGAGCCCTTTCATCTCCAGATCGCCCAGGAATATCCCCCAAGGATCCATCTCCTCCAGGGGCTCTGCAGTGGTGCAGCTCCAGCAGGGAAAAGAGGGGAGAATGGAGGGTCCCAGCACCCTGAAAAATATTTGAGCTGGTTTTAAGCATGAAAGAAATAATTTTATTTATCCAGCCTACTCTGAAAGTACAGAGTTTCACCTACTACTGCTCTGGAGATTCTGCTGGAGGTAAAACCCACAATGCAGAAAACACCTAATTTCAAACAAAAGCCTTCAGAGCAATGGGGAGTCTCCCACCCACCCTGGAAAGCACCCTCAGCTGCCAAACACCCTCTGCAAATCCTGCACCTCGTGTTTGGGGAGGTTCCTGCCCCACAGCTTCCAGCCCTGGCTCTCCCCTGAGCAAACTCTCAAACACCACAGCAGCAGCACAACCACTCCCAGCCAGACCTTGGAAGGGTTTCCTGGAGTCCTGGCAGCTCCTCCTGGAATGGGAAATGGAGCCACAATCCCCAGGAAAGCCTTGTGGAGGGAAGGAACTGCTAGGCTGCTCCAGGAGCATCCAGGGTGGCTGCAGGAGATGGATGGAGCTCCCTCATGCAGCAGGATGGTTATCCCATCCCATCCCATCCACAGAATTCACAGAATCACCGGGTTGGAAGAGACCTTTGAGACCATCGAGTCAACCCAGCCCCAGCACCTCAGCTGAACCCTGGCCCCCAGTGCCACATCCAGGCTTTGTTAAACACACCCAGGGATGGGGACTCCACCACCTCCCCGGGCAGCCATTCCAGAACTTTATCACCCTTTCTGTAAAAACCTTCTTCCTAATATCCAACCCATATTTCCCTTGGCACAGCTGGAGGCTGTGTGCTCTGGTTGTGTCAGTGCTGCTGCAGAAAGAGCCCAGCCCCAGCTGAGCACAGGCACCTTTCAGGAGCTGTGCAGAGTGAGGAGGGCACCCCTGAGTCTCCTTTTCTCCAGGGGAGCACCCCCAGCTCCCTCAGGGGTTCCTCACAGGAACCATCCCCATCCCTCCAGGTCCCTCTCACCCCAGCCAGGGGGGAGATGCAGCCCCCCCAGTGTGGAGCTGTGGTGGCTGACACACCCCGAGGCACAAAGAACACCCTTGGGAACCTTGGCTTCACAATTCCCTGCTGTGGTGTCATGTCCATAAATCAGCCAAATAAATCCCAAAAACTCCTGGTCACAGCCTCTGTTCTGTGGCCGCTGCAGCTCTCCTGCTCACAGAGCTCAGTGTCCTCCTAGTCCCAGATCCCAGAAAATGGTAGGGCAGTTTTTGTTCAGTGGAAAAGCAGAGGTGAACCTCCCCTGGATGAACCAACATTCCAGGTCTCATTGCATATCCTTCCCTCAGGGCACAGGTGTCTCACGAGCTTCAGAACTCCCAAAACAAGGAGCTGAGGATGTGTGTGAAAGCAAAAAACATTCCCAGGGTAGCCAGGGGTATAAGAGGATTCAAGAGGAGGAGAATGGGCGCTGCACAGGGGCTGACAGGTGAGGTGTGCCACTAAAACACCCAGGCACCGTGCCCCAATCCCAAATCCATCCTTGCTCCAGCCAGGGAAGGGCCCTGCAGAGCTGCAGCTTGCTCCAGCCTTCAGAAATGCCTGAGCTGATGCTGCTTTGGGTCAAAACTGGGGGATTTTCTCAAATGGAGCTCAGCAAAGTGCAACAACCCCATCCCAGAGGGGCCTCAGAGCTGGGCCAGGGAAGCCGAGCTGTGCCATCCTCCCCAAGCACCTGAGCAGGGGGCAGGAGACACATTTGGGATGTGGAATAGGAGCAGCAAAGCCCAGCTTTGCTCCAAGCATCCAAACATTGGCACTTCCCAGCTCCAAGTGTCACCTTGATGAAAATCTACAGGCACACGCCAGGGGGTTTTCTGTTTTAGGCTGGCTCTCGGGGCTGTTATGGAAGAACAACAACAGAAAGCAGCACTCCTCCTTCCCTGGGCCTGGCTCACTTCCAGATTTTACTTTTTCCCCCTGGTTTCACACCAAGAGGCACTTTATTATCATAAACAAATCGTTTATCCAAAAGGAGATGGGAGATAATAGCACATCCTTGGCACATGGAATAACTTCCCTGGGTTGCACAAAAGCTCAGGGAAAGCTGCAGCAGAGTGTGGGGGGAGGAATCAGATCAAACAGCTCAGATCAAACAGAACAAACCTCCAGATCAAAGCTAGAACAGCCTCACACGTCACTGTCCCACGGCAGTGACCGGGAGCAGCAGGAGGAGGAGGAGGAAGGTCCTCAGAGGTGCTGGAATTGTGTGGGAGCTGCCACAGGAGTTGTGCCCAATCTCACCTGGGTTTGTGGGAGGAAACACCAGCACCGAGGCCTCAGCACGGACACCCAGGTGAGGTTGGCCCCCGTGGGATTGGCCCCAGTGGGGTTGGTCCCAGTGGGATTTGTCCCAGCAGGATCTGTCCCAGCTCCCAGAGGACTGGAGAGGGTCCCAGCACAGCTCCAGAGGGAGCAGCTTCCAAAGCCCCTCTGTGGTGGGTGGGGTATTCCCAAGGGGAAAAAAAAACCCCAAACAAATCAGAGCAGAGCCAAACTTCTGAAAAGGAACTGGAGGAGAAATCCCACAGGGAGCAGAGGGGAGCAGAGAAAGGGTGGTGGAAAATCAGTGCCCACCTTTGGGAGATGCCAGGGGGTGCCCAGGAATGCTTCCTGTGCTTGCCCAAAGAGTGGGGAACAGGAGGGAGCCCTCCTCGGCCGGGAGCCAGGCTCGGGGTCTCTGGGAGAGCTTGGAGCATCCCTGGCATCCTCCTGCCCTTGTGGCATCCCTGCTCCAGCCCGGCCTGGAGCCAGGACAGCCCTCAGGGGCTTTTGGGGACATCTGAGGGCAGCAGGGGTGACACCAAGGGACACTGAGGGCAGCAGGGGTGACACCCCCAGCACTGGCCCCAGTACCTGAGCAGGACAAGGAAGGTGGCCCAGGCCAAGCAGGGCACAGCAGTGAGGGTGAGGCAGCTTCACACCAGGCTGGGAATCAACTCATCCACGGAGTCTGGAGCCCAGGGAGGGCTGGAGAGCCGGGCTGGGCTGAAATGTGCTCCTGGGTCCCTGGCTGTGCTCCCAGGTGAGGCTGCTCAGGGCTCTCTGTGCCCCCAGAGCTGCTGGCTCCAAAGGCATCCTGTGGGGAAGGAGGGAGAGATGCCATGAGCAAAGAAAGGATGAGCTGATGCAAGCTGGGGCTCATGGAGAGCTCATGGAGAGCCTGGCCACTGTTGGGATCATTGTGGCTCTCACCAGCCCTCACGGGGGCTCAAGCCTTTCCCCAGGCTGACTCTGCAGGGAAGTCCCTCTGTTTATCCTGTAGGAATTCTTTCCTCTAGTCCTGTTTTTCAGACTCAGTCTCGATCACTTTTTAATCAGATTTGTCTCTTTTGCCTTTGGCATTCCTTAATCTCGGAGATGCTTCCCATAAATCACTGCCAGGGCTCCCACGGGAGGCTCCAGGTCCCCTCCAGACAATCCTGACCTTCACACCAGTGACTTGTCCAGCCCTGGAGGGCCCAGGGAGATTTCCGTCACTGCTTCCTGCTCTGGAACCAGTGCTTAAAACCCCAAATCCCTCTCCAGCTCTCCTGGAGCCCCTTCAGGCCCTGGCAGGGCTCTGAGCTCTCCCTGGAGCCTTCTCCTGTCCAGGTGAGCCCCCACAGCTCTCCCAGCCCGGCTCCAGGAGGGTTCCATGGCCTCCTCCAGCAGTTTCTTGAGGAACACAGCCCCTCTTTTATTTGGGTGGGGTTTTTTTGGGAAGTTTCTGCTTGGAACTATCCCTCATTAACCACGGGCAGTGCTCGGACACCAAATCCTGGTTCTGATTTTCCAGCCCCTCGGAGTTCCCTCCCGTCGGTGCCGAGCCCGCCCTGCCTCGGGCACTCCGTGTCCCAGCCCGCCCTCCTTTGGAAAACAGGATTTTCTCTTTTTCTGGCAGCGCGGAGAGGGAGGGAACACACGGGAAGCCGGGCAGAGGCAGCTCCTGCCCTGCTCCCACTGCGGGCTGTCCCGGGGCAGCCAGGGAACCAAACTTTCCTGCTGGACATTGGATTGTTTGCACACACTCCCAGCTCCAGACTGGGGGGCTGGGAGGAGAGGAGGGGGGCTCAGTGGAGCCTGAGGTGCCAACCCTGGGGCTTTGGGCTGGGATGACATTCCCCCATCCCAGCGGGAGCTGCCACCGGCTCTGCATCAGAACCGACCTTCAGCAGGCTCCAGGGGAGATAAAACCACAATAAACATGAAACCATCGCAAGGAGCACAGTCCAGCTGTGCTGGGGGACAGGGGACAGCAGTGTGCTGTGCTGTGGCTGTGAGGGGCTGTGACACAGCACGGCTTCAGCTCTCCCCCAAAGGCAGGGACCCAAATTGCCCATTCCTGTCGTTGTCGAGGCAGTCACAACACAAAGCAGAGACCACAAACAGTCTCAGATAACAACTCTTTATTATCAAACATAGCTGACTTTTTGTACACTTTCTAATTGTTTATACTTCTTCTACCTTAACTGTTAGCCACAATAAATGAACATAACACCATTAATAAAAGTTACAGTAACTTCAGCTAAAAATACTTTCTAAAAATACTTCATCCAGCTGCAAAGTTCTCATCTTTTTTTCAATTCCTCACCCCCTTCTCTTAGTCTCCTTAATTACAACCTTACAGAAAACTCCTTATCAGCTGCTTCTTACTCCTTAGCTTCTTCTCACTCCTTTAGCTAACAAGCCCACTGTTAGCCCCTTCCACACATCCCTGGGGCTCGGGTGCCACTGGAGCTGGGCACGCTGCAGTGCTGGCTGTGCCCGCCTGGGTCCCAGTCCCTGTGCAGTCACAAAGATTTGGCACCCAGGGTCCCCTCATGGTGTGGGACCCCACAAACCCCCACAGCTCCCAGCACGGGCAGTCCCCTCACACCCGGGTGCCAACTGAGGTGGCACCAAAGCCACCAAACCCCTCCAGGGTCACAGAATGACGGATTTGGGTTGGGAGGACCTCAAAGCCCACCCAGTGCCACCCCTGCCACGGCAGGGACACCTTCCCCTGTCCCAGGCTGCTCCCAGCCCCAGTGTCCAGCCTGGCCTTGGGCACTGCCAGGATCCAGGGGCAGCCACAGCTGCTCTGGGCACCCTGTGCCAGGGCCTGCCCACCCTGCCAGGGAACAATTCCTAGTTCCCAATATCCCATCCATCCCTGCCCCCTGTCAGCTCCTGTCCTCTCAGTGTGTCCCCAGGGTGTCACAGACCCCTCACCCTGGGTTGTGACTCAGAGCTGTTGATGCTGAAGGCTCAGGGCACTGAGGGAATGTGAAGCTCTGGCTCATCTCTGTGTTTTCCCCTGTCATGTCCCCAAAAAGTGCTCCAAGAGCCCAGGCTGCCCCAGGGGAATTTTGGGGAGACCCAGCTCAGCACTGGACATAGTAATAGAGCAAAGGGGAACAGTTTTAAACTAAAGAGGAGAGATTTAGATGGGATCTTGGCAGGAATTGTTCCCTGGCAGGGTGGGCAGCCCTGGCACAGGGTGCCCAGAGCAGCTGTGGCTGCCCCTGGATCCTGGCAGTGCCCAAGGCCAGGCTGGACATTGGGGCTGGGAGCAGCCTGAGGTAGGGGAAGGTGTCCCTGCCCTTGGATGGGCTTTAATAAAAGTCTTTCTCATCCAAGCCCTTCTGAGATTCTGGATTCCATGAGCTGCAATATGGGAGCTCTCCCTTAGAGGTCAGCCCAGCACCAAAACTGGCCCGGAATTCCGCAGATGGATGATCCCCGGGAGAGCTGGGATTTTGTCACCAAGGCCCCCAGGGTGGGCACGGCACGGTCCCCAGCCCCTGCAGCCCCTCCCCGCGGTGTTGCCCAAGGATATTCCCAAAAGTTGAGCTCGCCCAGGTCCTCTCCTGCTCCTTTCCAAGCGTGGAACAGACGGAGCTCTGAGCTCTGTGTCTGCCCCGGCTGGGGGATCCCCTGCCTGGGGAAAGCCTGGCCAGCTCCAGATTTTGGGGAGCAGGATGACCTGGCCCTGCTGCTACTGCTGCTGTGAAATTTCCCATGCCCACAACAGCCAGGACAACCCCTCAGAGCTTTTCCTTAAGGCTCGATTCCTCCTTCCCTCCTCCCTTCTGGCAGACAAATAAAACTCATCAAAGAGACATCCTCCCAAAAATAAAATAAAAAACCCCAAAAACCCCTTCACTGACAGCTCCTGCATCAGAAAGAAAATTACTCTTCTTTCTTTGTTGTTTGTTTTTTTCTTTCCCAAATCCCTCCAGCATTAAACAGATTTCAGCATTGTTCTAAAAATAGAGGGATTAGAAATAATCCTCCAGCATGGAGGACTGTGGGGATGTGGCACCCGGGGCTGGTGCCTGCCCTGGGGGGTTGGACCTTGGGGCTGAGCTGGGGGGACTCAGGAACCCCAAAAACGGTGAGGTGGGGACATTGCTGTGTCCCCAGGACAGGTGTCCCAGACCAGGTGTCCTAGGGCTGTCCCTGGCTGTGCTGAGCCAGTGGGAGCCACCAGCTGGGAACTGACCCCATAAAATCGGGATGGGATGGGATGGGATGGGATGGGATGGGATGGGATGGGATGGGATGGGATGGGATGAACAAACTCCACTCGATCCATGGGAATAGGGAAGGAACTAAAGCAGTTGCCGCAGGGGTGGCAGGTGACACAAAGGTCACCAGGCCATGGCAGCCTCTGGGCACAGGAGCCTGAGGACCCCGGCAGTGCCACAAACCCCTCGTGTTCCCTCACAGAGCAGAGCTGTTGTGTCGGCGCTTTTCAAATCACTTTGGAGAAAAAAGGGGAGAAAAAAAAGCAACACTTCAAAGTGTGAGATGCATTCCTGTGATGACAAGTGACTTCCAGCCAGGTTTTGTCTGCAGGAATTTGTTTGCAGCAAACGAGAGTCAATTTGTGTTTACAAGGAGGCAATTAGAGCCGGGGGTTTGAAGCGTTCCCAGCGGGACGGGCCATCCCAGGAGCTGATCCCGCTCTCCTCATCATTATTAACGCTTCACTGCCACGTGCAGCAGCGGGAAGGTGCTGGGGGAAGGAGAAAACAATCCAGGGACAAGGTGAAATCCATCTCCTGTATTCCCTGAGTCCATCCCTGCCAGAGCTGGGGGGGCAGCCAAGGGGATATTCCTGTGGCACCACGGAAAACAGGGCATTAACCACGCCCTGCATGAGCCGGGATCCCCTGGATAACCGCAGCTCCTGCCAGGGAATCCCAGCTGTGCCATCACCTCGGGAGAAAACACCCTTGCAGCTCTTGCAGGCTCAGACCCCAGAGCGGGATGTGGAAAGGGAACCCCAGGAAGCGTTTGGGATGCAGGGAGGGAGCCTGGAATAACAGCCCAGCAGGCTGTAGGGAGGCTGGTTGGGATCCCAGCTCCAGAGGGGGAGTTTGAAGCCTGAATTTTGAGCTCATGACCCAGGAACCCCCAGGCACACCACGCTCACCCCTGCCCAGCCTTCCCGCAGTTTTTTTGGCTCCTCTGGCAGTTTTCCAGCCTTGGCAGTGCTGACCCAGCCCCACGTGTCATTTTCCCAGCTGATTGCCTTCCAGACTCTTCCCCGAAAGGAAGGGAAATCAGCAGAGCTGATCCCTCAGCTCCTGCCTTCTGCCCTTGCCCTGCCTGGGCAGCTTTCTCCCTCCCTGAATTCAGTCAGGGGTTTTCGGGAGCCCCATCCCCCAGGAGCACGGCGCTGGTGGCCTCTGCCCCGTGCTGTCCCTCTCTGCTCCTGCTGCTGCCTTTGTCCCTCGCTGTCCCCACGCTGGGGAGGTGACAGCAGAGGCTCCCGTGGGAGGGTTCCTGGGGACACAGCAGGGATGGAGCCGCCCCAAGCGCCCTCCCCCAGCTCCTGTTTGGGGTAAAAGCCACCAGAGCTGTGACAAACACGAGTGTCACAGTCAAAGCGGCTCCTGGGCCACACCAACCTTATTGAACCCCAAAGGAGAAGCCACAGCCTCTGCACCAGAGCTTTGGGAGCTGCTGGAGGCTTTTCCAGTGGGATGAGGAGGGTTATTCCCAGCTGAAATGCAGCAGAAAATATAGTGAAATAAACATTAAAATATACTTTAAAGCATATATATTGAAATATTTAAAAGTATATATACATAAATAAAAATATGTTATCTATAATATATATATTATATATAATTTTATATTTTTATATAAATATTTATTATGTATAAAGAAATATTAAAATATTTTAAAGCATAGATATATAAATATATGTAATTATAAATAAATATATTGAATATATATTAGAAATAGTGTTATTTATAAATATAATATTATATTTATTATATTATATATAATATTGATTACATTATCTATATTATAAATTATATACTGATTATATATTCATCAATAAATACTAACAAATATTAAGAAGCAACCTCTGCTGGAGGGGAGAGCTGGGCTGGGCAGCCCTGAGCCCTCTCTGTGGGGTCACAGCGGGAGGAGATCAGCACTGGGATCTTGGAAAGCTCCTCAGGTGCCCGAGCAGTGTCTGAAGGCGCAGGGAGGTTTCCCAGCAGCGCTCAGCCACATCTGCTGGTGCAGGAGCAGAGCCCGTGGCCGTGGCAGAGCCTGTTTGATCCTAAAATGAACCAGGGATGGATCCAGGCTGGGAAGGGGAAAATTCCCCACGGTGCAGCACGGGGGACGGCCCAGGGAGCAGAGAGGGAGCCCTGATGGAGACTCAGTATTCCCAGAGAGGCTTTGGGAAAGTGGAAGGAGGCTTGGGAGGGAGGGAGGGAGAGCAGCACGAGGAGGAGGAGAGGCTGGCAAGGCTCAGGGCAGAGCTCTGCCCACCCCTCCAGCCCAGATCTCCAGGGGTGCAGAGGGAAAGGACAGAGCCTCACCCCGGGCTCATTCAGCTCATCAGGCTCTCCAGATAATTACAGCTTCTCACAAATCCAATTCCTGCCCCGGGAGAGCAGGACTCTTCTCCTGGATCTTCCAATGCATTTGGAAATGCTGGGAAGCACCTGAGGAACACATTGAGAGGATCCAAGACAAAACCATCCCTGCCAGCCCTTCCCTGGCATCCCAGGGATGTCCCAGCCAGGTGGGGCCACCTCAGAGCCAGGGAATCTCTGCTTCCTGCCTGGGAGCCCAGAGAGAGAAAATCTTCCTTGGAGCCTTAAAGGATGGATAATAAGCCTTCATTTAATGAGGGTTTGGGAGCCTTATCCTGTTCCAAAGGGTCTCTGTTGCCTTCTCCCATGGAAAATTCCACCTCACTGGCAAATAACCAACAAAGAGGGAAAGAAAAAACACTAAATCAAGGGTAAAATAAGCACGAAAACACCAAACCACCAGTGAAATCCAACGTTCTCTAAAAATCTGCACTTTATTCATTAGAATTCAGTGAAAGGAACATTCATTTTAAAACACAATCAATACATTAAAAACTTGAAAGGACTAGTAGCAATGAGACCAGGAAGGAAACAAAAAAACCCCAAATTCAGCCAGGTTGGTCACCCGGGAGGAGCTGCCAGCCTGGCAGCAGGGTGGGGCAGCCAAGGACAAGGGCTAATTCATTATTTCCTTACAGCTGAGAGGCTTTTTGGGATCTGAATTTCTCACTTCACCCAAATGGAGCTTTGGGGTGACTCAGTGTGGGTGAGATGAGCAGGAGGCCCCAGCTGGAGAGGAGGAAGCCCAGAATTCCAGGGCAGAGGGAATGTGGAAGGTGGGTCTGAGTGCCCCAGGAATGTTCAGTGAAAAACCTTCCCGTCCCTCCCTGTGGGGAATGGGGCAAACCCAATCCAGAGAAACTTTTAAAAGCACCATTAGGTGACAAATTATTAAGTAGAAGACAAAAAAAAAAAAAAAAAATCTCTGCAGAGCCAAATCAGTGACAATTGCCACCGCTGCTGGGGGAAAAAGGGAGAAAAATCTGCTTTGGGCTGGATTTTAGCATTCCAGAAGCTCTCCTCTCCTCTGATCCTGAAGTTCAAGGCAGTGTCAATCCAGGGAGATGTTTTAGTGATGCAGAGCACAGGGCTGGAGCTCCCTGGAGAAGGGAATGAGGAGAAGGTGGGGAGCCCTGGTAATCCCAGGATTATTTAAGGAGCAATCCTCAGGCACCAGGGCGAAATCCCAGCCCAGCCAGGGAGCACCAAGGGGAGAGGAAACCTGTCCAAGAGCATTTCCATGCACCAGCCAACAGCATCTCCTGCACAGGGATTGAAGAAAAGCCCCAGTGTGAGATAAAATAACATCAGCAGACAGCAGGAAAAGCCTCAGCTGAAAGCTGTGGGCTTTTTACAACACTTGAAGGGAGAAATCACCAAAATCCACACATTCAGATTAAAAACAACACTGAAAGGCAGACAGCTGAGTGCGACAGAGGAGGGTTAAGGATGTCTCAAGTGTGTGCAAAGTGTGTTTGTGAGGGGCTGGGGGGCTGGGAAGAGCCCCCAGCACATTCCCAGGGAGCAGGGTGGGATCTGGGCACGGCAGCAGCAGGAATGGCCTTTTATCCATGAGAAAAGCAAACCACGCCACTTGGAAAGACAAGACACACGAATAAAAGAACAGTCTGTAAAATTTCCCCATGACTATAAAATGCAAAACTATACAAAAATAGAGAAAATAAACCATTTCCTTATGTGTATAAAAACAACCAAATGAAAGAAAACCCCCAAGTCCCCAGAATGCAACACAGAACCTCTTAGCAGGCTGACCCCAATGGCAGTGGTTCCATCACAGCTTCACAGCCACAGTCCCTCACTTCCCTGCAAGGAACAGGTGAATTCCTCAAGTTTTTCCTAAATATCCTAAACATCCTGCTGTTCCTGACTTTTCTGACTGGTTTCTGGTTGGGAAGCCCTTTTGCATAAGAAGCCTCAGTGACCATCCCCAAATGTGAGCTCCTCGGGTAAGGCAGTGTTGGACTGACCCAGCTCCAGCCCAGCTTTGTTCCCATGGATCCCAAGTGGGGTTTTTTGGGAAGCATGGCTCAGCAGGCAGTGAAATCCAATCCCTACTGCAGTGATCATTTACAGGCTGAATTACTGCACTAGAAATTCCAATTTCTTTGGGTTAATGGGGCAGAATCTGCCAATAATGCAGCAAATTAGTGACTAAACTGCATTAGGAAAACTCATTTGAATTCCAGAGATATTTGCCTCATTGAATTCCCATCGAATTAAGAGGAGAAACCTTTGGTATAAAGTCAGATTAGCAAACCTTGGCTGTATTGCTCCCACTGAACCTCCCCACCTCGTACCTACACCCAACCCCAGGATCCTAGTGACACCTTGGAACATTCATTTAGCACCAAGACATTCCCAGCCCTCAGCAGGACTTTGGCTGAACAAAGCTCCAGAGCCTGGAACCCCCGAGATGCCTTTGGTGAGACGCTGAAAGGAAAGAAAACAGGGATTAAACCCAGCCAGGGGCATGAGGGGGTGACAAAGTCCCTGTGGTGTCCCCAACAGGGTGTGCCCGTGGGAGTGGGGTGAGATGGGCACAGAGCTGGCCCTGTCCCTGCTCCAGGGAGGGACATCCCATGTTCATTAGCAGCTGTGCTAACGAGGGGAGATAACCCCCAGCGAGGGCACCTTCCCCTGGCTCACCACATTGTCCTCTCTGGGTGTGGCAGTGGCACCAAGAGCCAGGTGTGTCCCAGGAAATCCTCTCTGGTGTCCCAGAGGGATGAGGGAAAAGAACCATGGCACAGCAGGTTCCTGTAGAACTCCCTGCAGCAGGGCTGGCAGGAAAATATGGAAAAATTCAAGTTTGAGCCCATGGATGCACAGATGGATCTGCTCTGCCTCGGCAGGAAAATCACATCGCACACAGAGGCTGAACCAAGCCTGGCCCTGCCTTTCCCTGCTCCTTCCCAGACATCCAAGGACAGGGCAGAAGGAACCTTTTCTCAAAAGGAATATGAAGACCTCATTTTGCTTGGGGGAGAAAAACCCATCAAACCCAAACCAGCTCCTTGTGCCTGGAAATCCAGGGATGGCAGGGAGCAGCTGATGGAGCCACATCCATGTGGAGCAGGAGAGCAGCAGGAGGGTGACCCAGCAGGGCAGGCCTCAGCAGGAAAATCGAGTCTGGCCCAAGCAGAGCCATCCCTCACTCCACAAATGTGGCAAAACTCCAAAATTCCACATTGGGATTTTTGTTTTTTTGAATGCTACAAACTCTGCTGCAAAGAAAAACTGAGAAAGGGCAATGAGGTGGGGGAAAACAAAAATTACTGGTAATGGAATTAACTCAGAACACAGAGCTTGGACAGCAGAGGGAAGCAGCTTTGTGTCATGGGCTGGGGGTTTGGACCAAAGCAGAGGGGGTTTGGGATCACAGAGGGAACCAGGAGCCTGGGACAGATGTCACAGGAGCTCACAGGACAAAGTCTGTGCCCTCAGCCTGTGTCCCTCCTCCATGTTCCTTCAAAGAGACATAAAATCCCAAACCTCCTGCAGCTTCCAGGTTTTTTGTTCCCTCCAGACAGGAGGAGTGAAGCCCAACGTAGCTGTGGCCCATCCCAAATTCCAAGGATCACAAAACTTTCCTCCTGTGGGTTTATGCAAAGAAAACAACCTTAAAATAATAAAATTAAATTTAAAAGCCACAAAGCTTCCTTTTGAGAAAGTAACATCATCTGCCACTTCACAGCTACAGGCATGATGCAAATTTAGCTTATTTCAAAGGCCTCATCCCTGTCCCCATGGCCCTGGAGAGGCCAGGAGCCCAGGACAAAGCACAGGAAAGGTTTCCACCAGGAATTCTGCACCGTGAAGACAGACCACAACAAAGAAGGGACCAACACTTTGTTCTTCAAAGGGACACCATGGACAGCACATTTCTCTGAGCAAACTGAAACTAGACCTGGAGAACATTATCAGCACGCACACAAAAGCTCCTGCTTTCCTTTGGGGCAAGGACAAATCAAATAAATAAAAACGTTGCTGCAAAGTTCCCCTTTCCAGCTGCCCTGCCCCATCCTTACTCTGGAACAAGCAGCATCCTTCCTCCCAGCTCCCCACACTGAGCCCGGGCTGGAAGACATTCAAAGTGAGTCTGAACCAAAACATTTCACCCAGAAGAGGAAAACAGCCCAATTTCCCTCAAAACTCTGCCCAAGGCCTGTTCCCCCAGTCCCAGCCCTGCACAAACCCCAACCTGCCACACCAGCAACGGGTCCATCCCCAGCTTCTGCCAGGGGCTGCTGCTGCACTTGGTGTTGGAGAGGGCTGGAAAACCAGAAAGTGCCTCAGTGGTGATGAAGGAATCCTGGAGGCAGCTCCAAGCTGCCTCCGGAGCATCCACAGGGGCAAGGCCACGGATGGCTGTGGGAGAGGAGCATCAGCCCAGCTCAAACTCAAGTCCTCCCCAAACTGCTCCCTGTTTTCTCCCTCCCTTTGCTCCCCTTTCAGCCCTGCCCAGAGCAGCCTCAGCATGGTGACATGGTGACATTCCTGCAGCCTTCTGGCTTGGTGACAGTGACATTCTTGCAGATAGCCTTGCCTAGGTTACACGGTGACGTTCCTGCAGCCCCCCAGCCGGGTGACACGGTGACATTCCTGCAGCCCCCCAGCGGGGTGACACGGTGACATTCCTGCACCCCCCCAGCCGGGTGACACGGTGACATTCCTGCAGCTACTCAGCGTCAGTGACACTGCACACGGTGCCACGGCAGGCGCCATGCCCCGGGGTGGCCCTGCCCTTGAGGGGCTCGGCGCAGCGCTCTGGGCTCTCGGCGTCCCTGCTGCCGTTCCCGGGATGCTGCGGCACGCCCTGGGCAATGCCCACAGGTTTGCCCCTGGCACGGTGCTCCGGGGAGCAGGCGAAGCCCAAGCTCGGGGGCAGCTCCGCTTCTCCCAGGGGTAACAAGCGGGACAGCCTGGGGACATCCGCGTGGTACCGGAAGGAGCCGGCCGCCTCCCGGGCCCGCCTTGCCTCGGGCTGCAGCGGGAGGTTGGAGGGCCGGAGCGGGTGCCTGCTCAGCTCTGGCTCCTGGGGCCGCCTCTCCGGAGCCTCCCCGATGCCACCCCGGGAGAGAGGCAGGAAAGGGGTCACGGTGTCTGGCAGCTCCGATGGCTCCCAGACGCTCTCAACAGCGCCAGCCGGAGCGAAGTCCCAGAGCTCCATCCCGCCGGGAGCCGTGTCGGTGCCGTGCTGGAGGTGCTGCAGGCCCGGCCAGCTCAAGCCGCCCTCGGGAGCCACCAGCTCACCCTCCTCCTTGCTCCTGCTCCTCCTGGCTCCAGCAGAGTCCTTCCTGCCAGCTTCGTGCCTGGCCCAGAGCCGGCAGGGCTGGGGGCCACTCCGGGCCCCCTGCGGCTCGGCCAGCTCGAACTCCAGGCTCTCCGTGTCCAGCGAGCGGCTCCTGCGGTCCACGGAGAGTGGCGCGGGCATGGAGGGGCTCAGCCCGTGCAGGCGCAGGTGGCGGGGCAGGCTGGCCACCCCCCAGTTGCAGCTCTGGAAGGAGCCCGGGGAGAAGCCCAGGGACATTCTCTCGTCACATTCAGCCAACGACTCTTTCTGTCCATAGCCATCATCAAAGGCCTCGGCGATGTCCTCGCCCGCGGTCAGTTCCGCGTGCTGCTCACACTCCCCTTCCCCGTCCTGCTCCACGTCCACCACGTCGAAGGTGACCATGGTGGGGAGGGCAGGGAGGTTCTGGGTGAAGGACGAGCTGGAGGCCGAGCTCCCCAGGCTCTCAGAGAGGCTGGAGAAGAGGGTCCCACTGCTGGCGAACTCCACAAGAGCCTGCGAGAAGCTCACAGCATGCTCGGGCTCGCTGCCCACCTGGGGCTCACCGGGGGTGGGATCTGCTCCGCCGCCGTGCTCCTGCTCCGGCAGCCTGAACCCAGGGAACATCCCTGCCTTGGCTGGGGCCACACTGCCGTGGATGGAGTCCCCAAACATCCCACAGTCCAGGTCTGCATCGAACCCCGGGTTGTTCTTTGTGAGCTGAATAAGGCAACTTCCGGGGGCTTTTTGGCTGTTGTAACAGTTTTCCAGACACAGAGTACCTGGAAAATCCCTCCACTCTGGATTTTCAGCCCTAGCCACTGCAACCCCACCATTGACAGCCCGGCTTGGGGTGTGCGAGGCCACTTGCTCACTCCCAAGGCAACTCTGACTCTTGCCAATGGAGCTGGCTGCTCTGGTTTTACATTCATTGCACTGCTTTTCCCGGGGACACTTCTCCTTGCTGGAGACATCCAAGCATTTCAGGACCGGTTCCCTCTGCAGCTCCCAGTACAGCAGCTCTTTCTGAATGGCTGCAATCCCCTCTTCTTCAGTTTCCATCAGCCCTCTTTTCTGATCCATCATCTGCTGGATCAGGCTCTTCTCCGCAGGGAGGCAGAAGTCCATGAAGTAGCTGAAGATGCCCTGGCGTGGGATTTTGCCCTCGAACAGGGATTCCTCCCCATGAGAGGGGCTCATCAGGGTGTCAAACTCGTAAAGTGCATCGCCGCTGTAGCTGTCCCGGGGCAGTCTGTCCTTCTTGAGCTCCTCTCCAGTCTCATCCTCTGGCCCTGGCGTGGTAGAATCATAATACCCTTCGTCACTGTTTGGGGCAGACTCCTGCTGGTCACTCTGGGGCGTCAGGAGGTCAACACCATCCATGGCATCCCCCATGTAGGGGTGGGCGTCAGCCTCGTGAGAGGCGTGTGTCTCCAGGCTGCTGCTGGACACCTGGGCCCCGTAGCTCCTGTCCCCCGGCACGCCGCTGTCCCACACCTGGTGCAGGTACTCCTCAGCCTCCTCAGGGATGGCCATCTCCTCGCCGCCGCCCTGGTAGGTGACGAGGCAGGAGCTGCGTTTGGCGGCGTCGCGGCTGCGCTCCACCGAGATGCTGCTCTCGGCGATATCGGGCTCGGCGATGTCGTCCCCGCAGCCCGTCAGCGAGTCGAAGCTCTTCAGGGAGGTGACGTCCCCCAGCATGAGGCTCAGCAAGTCCCCAGAGTGCAGGCAGGGAGGCTCACTGTCCATGAAGTCAGGGTGGAAGGCCAGCAGCAAACTCTCATGGTCAAACTCAGTGCAGGCAGCAGCCTCAGCCTCTAATTTTGTATCTGGAACGTCCCCGTTCCCTGGCACGGCCATCGTGTCACCCTCAGAGGTGCCTCCATCAGCTGCGGAGCCCGTGGGCTCGGTGGCCTCCCCACAGCTGGAGTCACCCCCTGAGTCCCCTGGGCCAGCCGTGGCCTCAGGGACTGGCCCTGGTTCTCTGCCCTCCACGGCCCCTCGGCTCTCCACTGCCACTCCAGGAGCATTCCCAGCCTCCTCCGTGTCCCCATTCCACTCGGGGAGCTCTGCCTTCTCACTCTCGGCAGCCTTGCTCTTCCGGTGGCGTCGGATGCTGTTGAAAAACCCTTTCAGCCCTTTCTTGGGTCTAGGGACAGAGGATTTCTCCCCGTTGGGCTTTTTGTCACACCCCTCGATACTCCCGGGGGGAGAGCCATCCTGCTGGCCCAAATCCCCCCTGGTGCTGGTGTCCACGGCCAGCTGGGCGCTGCGGGAGCCGGGCAGAGGGCCGGGCTGCCCATCCCTGCCGCCCTCCGAGGGGCTGTCCGGCCGTGTCGCACCGCCCCTGTCACAGGCAGCGCTGCTCAGCCCGTCGTGGGTCTTGCACTTGCTGAGCCCCTTCTTGCCGCGGCCGCCGAAGAAGCTGGGCAGGGTGCAGATGCTCCGCTTGCCCCCGAACAGCTTGAAGGCCGTTTTCCTCAGCTTGCCGGGGGGCGGCTGCTGCGGCTCCGCTGCCACCACGGAGCCGTTGGCGCTGTCGGGAGGGGCGTCCCCGCCCTCCTGCCGCCGCTGGTCCGCTCCGTCCCGCTCCTCCGGGCTGCCCGTTTCCATGGCAGCGGGCGGCCTTGGATCTAGCTGGAAGCGGCTTTGGGAGCGCGGCGCTCGGGGCGCAGGGATGGACACATCACCGCCGACCTGAGGCACAGGGAGAGGGCACAGGTGAGGACACGGCAGCGGAAGGGGCAGAGCTGAAGGCACCGGGGTCTCAGGGCTCCATCACCAGCTGGAGGAGCCTTCAAGCTCTCCCACCACTTCCAAAATCCAGGCACCAAAATGTTGCTTAAATGTACCAGTTCACCAGAGCAGGAAAACCACACATCTCCCTTGGCTAGAATCCCTAGGGACAGGCAGGTCTGACCCCTGCACCTCCTTGCTCCAAGCCCTGCAGCTTCCCAGATTTTCTGTCTCCAGGGTGGTCATGTTTGGATACCTTAAAGTGAGAGCTAGCACCTCCCAAACCCCCTCCCAGCTCTCCCAGGCCTCATGCCAGTCTCCAAAGAGCATCCTGAGGGAGGCCAAACCAGGACACAGTCCTCCCTACACACGTGTCCGGGAAAAAACCACTTTGCTTACTAACCTGGCTTTTTTTAATAGAAGATTTCAGTTGTTTTTAAAATAATCTGTGCAGCCAGAGAGAATCGCCTTAAAAACACCCACTGTGAACCCCTGATCAGATTATCCCAGAAGCAGAGAGGTAGGTTTGAAATTTGACCCTGGATTGATGTCAGGAACAGCAGAAATAAAACAATAATAATCATGTTTCTTTTGCAGAGGTGAGGGTGGACAAATTAAATGCAGTAAAATCCTAATGTGCTCCCACGCTGCAATGCCCCAGGCTGAGCTCTGACTGACAGGAGGCCAAGGAAACCTTCCCGAGGTGTTTAGCCAGAGATCCCAAATTGAAAATACATCCAAACGATGCTCTTTGCTCCTACAGCCCCACAGCAAATTCCTGCAATTCCAGGTTTAATTTTATTCCTCAGGTCTGGGTTGCTTTGCCTCTATGTTGATCTGGCATCGCTGCCCTCAGCACGGCTGGAACTGGATGGGCTTTAAGGTCCCTCCCAATCCATTCCATGATTCTGGAATTCTGGGATTGCTGATAACCCTCACGTTCACCTGTCCCACTGGAAGCAGCAGCTGGGGCGTAGCCGGCTGGCACAGCCACCTCCCCAGCGGCAAACTGGGCTCTTCCAGCTCTGCCAGAGCCCACCACGAGCCCCAGGAGCCTCCAAAGCCTCTGGAGAGACCGGGATAGAGGGGCCTGGGAGAAACGCCCGCTCCTGACGCGTGCGGGGCTGCTGGAAAATGGGGTGAAATGAGCCCAAACCTGCACCGGGACTGGGGCTGGAAAGCCGCCGGGGAAGGGCATGAGACAGAGCCAGCATTACAAAAATTCCTTTTGGGAATCATTCCTGTCCAGCTCCACGTCAGCACCGCGGCACTGCTGCGGAGGGGAGGCTGGAGTAGGATAAAAAATGAAATAAATAAAAATGAAAGAAAGGGAAATAAAGGGCACCGAGGGCAAAGAGCCGCGACCAACAGAACATGAAAAATAAGGTTTAAAAGCCAACAAAAAGCAGCACCGTAACAATGAAATGCAGCGTTTCGCCCGCAGAGGGGATCCTCGGGGACCCCCGGCCCGCCCAGCCCCGCACGGGGCCGGTCCCCCAGGCCGGCCCTCCCCGCTCCCCCCGCCGCGCTCCCAAACTTTCGGGAGGATCCGCGAAAATGCGAGGGGCGGAGGGGGGAGGGGGGCTCGGGCCGGGCCCGGGACCGCCGCNGGGGCGCTGGGGGGCGGGGCCTCTGCGTGAGGGCGGGCGCTGTCTCCACATTGCGCCCAAAGTAACGGGGCGGGGTCACGGGGGCGGGGCGGGGCGGCTGGGCGCGGTCCCCACGGTGTCCCCTCATGGCCGTCCCGCGGTGTCGTCCCCGGTGTCTCAGGGCCGCCACCACCCGGGGCGTCCCGGTGGCGGGGTGGGCGTGGCCTCAGGGCGGGTCCCCATGCTGGGACGCGGCATCGTTGGCGGGTATGATTGACAAGGGGGCGTGGTCAACCCTGTTAAGGGGCGTGGTCTCGCACGGTGGTGGCCTTGGCGCGACACCCGCGGGGCACGCGGGGTCACGGACACGGGGTGGGGGATGACATGTCCTGTCCTGTCCTGGTCTGTGACACCGCGGGGTTCAGGGATGTGACAGTGTGGGACACCGGGGGGCTCAGGGATGTGACAGTGTGTGACACCGCGGGGCTCAGGGATGTGACAGTGTGTGACACCGCGGGGCTCAGGGATGTGACAGTGAGTGACACCGGGGGGGTCAGGGATGTGTGGTGTGTGACACCGGGGGGGTGGTGACACGGCGTGTTTGCCGTGGGACACCTCCCTGCGCATGCTGTGTGACCCACGGACATGTCACCCGCGCCACCGCACTTCCAGGCACCCAGCGCCGCACACCTGCTCACACCCACAGTCCCACAGCACTGAGCAGCCCGGCAGGGAAGACCCCTCCCCATTTTTGGAACCCCCAAATCCCGAAAGCCCCTCACATCTCCACGTGAGGATGACAGCAAGGATGCCACGAGTGGGAATGACAGCCGGGAGTGGCAGTGTCCCCGCGGGACAGCCTCTCCCAGCCCCCATCTCCTGGTGTGCTCCCGCAGGTGGCTGGGAGGGGACAGAAGTGGCAGCAGTGTCATCATTCCCTATGGAGCCTTGTCCAGGCTGCTTCCAAGCCCTAATGCTCCCCTTGGGTGAGGCCCCATAGCCTAATTAATAGATGCTGATTGACAGATCCCACAGCCCCTGACAAGCCCATAAATCCTGCAGGGAGGTGCCTGTGTCTGGCCCAGAGCCACCCTTGGAGCTCTGAGCCCTGGGAGCACTTCCCTTTGGGATGCCACAGGGCAGGAGGGAATGAACCATGGGACACCTTCTGCCGCATCCCAAAAGCAGTGCAGAACATCCAGAGCACCACTGCTGGGTGGGCACTGAGCTGCCAAGGAGCACAGGGATTTATCCATCAGCTCCTGGCTGTGGGAAGAGCCAGGAGGGCACCTCCAGCCCCACTGGTGAGGGCAATGCCCGTGTCCAAGGCAGGAGGGATGGAGGGACACAAAGGTGGTGCTGGGATGTCCTACTGCAGCCTGGAATTCCCTGTGTGCAGCCATTCCTTCATCCCTGGCCAGCCATCCCGACATGGGGTATTTCACCAGACAGGCCACAGCAGTTTCATACCAATAACAGAACACCTTTAATCCAAACCCCAGCCCTGC
Source organism: Pyrgilauda ruficollis (assembly GCF_017590135.1). NCBI lineage: Eukaryota > Metazoa > Chordata > Aves > Passeriformes > Passeridae > Pyrgilauda > Pyrgilauda ruficollis. The sequence goes on along the minus strand of NW_024528488.1, from coordinate 1,166,911 downwards.
CCAATCACAAAAGACCCTCAGCCACAACAGGAAGCACTTTTGGGGTGAGAAGAAGATGTTTAGGGTCAGAGCTGGGGCAGGGAGAGCAGTGGGGATGCTGGGACTCTCCCAGCCCCTCCTGTGCTGCCAGCTGGGAGCGCTGGGCTCTGCCCCCACTGGCGTGGGCACACACAGCCAGGACCAGCCCCAATCCTGCCCCTCCCAAAGGGAGAAGGTACTTGGGAACTTCTCTGGGAATCGTGGAATCATGAGGGACCTCAAAGCCCACCCAGTGCCACCCCTGCCATGGCAGGGACACTTCCCACCATCCCAGGCTGCTCCAAGCCCCAGTGTCCAGCCTGGCCTTGGGCACTGCCAGGGATCCAGGGGCAGCCACAGCTGCTCTGGGCACCCTGTGCCAGGGCCTGCCCACCCTCCCAGGGAACAATTCCCATCCTCACAGCCAAGAATTCCTCCACACTCTTTCCCAGCCCCTTCTCCAACCAAGATCAGCTAAAGGTGTAAAATCCCTCAGTACAGATGGTCTGAGGCAAACCCAGGGGAACCAGATCCTGCTCTATCCTCACTTTGCTGCAAACAGGAGCTGAGGTCTCCTGTTCTCTCTCCCCCTTCCCACCTTTCCACATGGGCACGGCTTTCTGGAGACACCTCAGCAGCAAAAATGAACTTGTGACCACAAATTCCCGGGGGTTCCACAGATTTCAGGGATTCACTCCTAGGGTGGGGCAGCTTTTAATTGGGGTGCTCAGAGTGGGTGTCCCTGGGGCAGGCTGGGATCACGGCTGGTGCTGCAGGTATTTGGCCAGGGCTGTGGGGATCTCCAGCTCTCCGAGGGTGGCCAAGCGCCCAGGCTGCTTCAGGAGACGCCTCATGGCCAGCCGGGATTGGGACAGCAGGGATTTGGGATGAGCTGTGGAAGGAAAGTCACATGGTCACCTTCAAGACACACAACCCTGCTGACCTCCAACCCGCATTATCAGTGGAAAGGGACATGGACTGAGCAAACCGAACAGCGTTGGGACAAAATTATCTTTAGGTTCCTTCCAACCCAAATCATTCCATGGTCCTATGACAAAGGGACATGGACTGAGCAAACTGAACAGCGTTGGGACAAAATTATCTTTAGGTTCCTTCCAACCCAAATCATTCCATGATCCTATGAAAATTCCATGATTCTATGGAAACTCAGTCTTTGTACTGGGGCTATGGACTCTGGCACAAGCCCCAGTGGGAGCTGGGAATGGAGAAGAAATGTCCCATCCCCACATGGAAATAAGGCAGGATTTGAGACTTGAGTGGTACGGGAGAGCCCAAAGTGAGCAGCAGAAAGGAGAGCAAGAGTGAAAAGCAGGGGGTAACCCCACAAGTGAGGGGAAACCCAGGCTGTGGGAATCATGGAACCACAGAAGGGTTTAGGTTGGGAAGGGAATTTAAGCTCATCTCGTTCCATGGGCAGGGACACCTTCCCTATCCCAGGCTGCTCCAAGCCCCATCCAACCTGGTCCTGGACACTGCCAGGGATCCAGGGGCAGCCACAGACCCCCACGGCCAAGTGACGCTGCGAGGGGAACCAGACTGAAGGAAAACCCGGGTGTGGCTGTTGGGAGGAGGGAATGGAGCAGAGCCAAGCCCGTCCCAGCCCTGGGCACGGCCGGCTCACCTCTGGCCTGCAGCAGCAGCTCCAGCCCCTCGCTGCGCGGCGCCGCCCCGCCGGCGGGCACGGCGGGCAGGTACACGTTGGCCCCGAAGTCGATGAGCAGGCGGATGAAGTCGCTGCGGCAGCCGTGCCTCAGGCACGTCTCCAGCAGGGTCTTGGGCTCGCGGATCTGCGCCAGGACGCTCTGCTCGGTGCAGTTGTAGTCGGGGTCGGCGCCGTGCAGCAGCAGCAGGCGGAAGCACTCCAGGTGTCCGTAGGCGGCCGCCAGGTACAGCGGGCCCGAGCAGGCCACCGAGTTGGCCGCCCACTCGGGCAGCCGGGCCCGCACGTTGGCCTCGGCGCCGTGCTCCAGCAGCTGCCGCACGATGGCCGCGTGGCCGTCCCTGGCGGCCAGCAGCAGCGGCGAGCAGTTGTTGTAGGCGCTGCCCGCGGGGCTGGCGCCGGCCTCCAGCAGCAGCCGCACGCACTCGCGGTGCCCGTTGCTGACCGCCACGAAGAGCGGGGTCTGCGCCTTCACGTCCAGGCTGTCCACCTGGGCGCCGTGGGCCAGCAGCAGCCGCAGGCTCCGCACGCAGCCCCGGCTGGCCGCCAGGCGCAGGGGGGTGCTGGGCACGCCCCAGCCGCTCCGCCGGTTGATCAGCCTCCTGTACCTGTCCTGGGACAGCAGCCTGGCCAGCGTTTCGTGGTCGTCCTGGCACACCGCCCGGCTCAGCTCCTCGCTCTCCCCGCTGTCCTCCTCGTCATCCCTGGGCTGCAGCAGGGAGAACATCTTGTTGATGTCCATCAGGCTCATTTTGTCGGGTCTGGGCTCCATGTGCCGCTGTCATGGTAAAGGATGAGGCCGAAGATCTACAGGATGGCAGAAGCGGCACCAGCCCCGAGTTAGAACCAGTCCCTGACGCCGACAGCTGCATTTTAGTGCAACTTTATACTCAACAAAAGGAAGATTCCCCAAAAAATCGACCAACATTGGAGGAGGATGATGCTGATGTGCTCATGGCCCTGGCACCACATGAGGAAATCCACGTGGGTGAAACGCTGAGGGAACAACGGAGCTCAGTGCTGTAGTGGGTACGTGGATCAGGATTCCATAAAATCATGGAATGGTTTGGGTGGAAAGGGACCTTAAAGCCCACCCCTGCCATGGCAGGGACACCCTTCCACTGTCCCAGGCTGCCCCAAGCCCTGTCCAACCTGGCCTTGGGCACTTCCAAGGATCCAGGGGCAGCCGCAGCTGCCCTGTGCCAGGGCCTGCCCACCCTCCCAGGGAACAATTCCTGCCCAATATCCATCCATCCCTGCCCTCTGACAGTGGGAGCCATTCCCTGTGTCCTGTTCCTCCACCCCTTGTCCCCAGTCCTGAGGGATGAGGTGAATGTGAAGTAGTCAGTTTGATTGGGATCAAACATCTTCCAGCATCTCCCTTCCCAAATGATGCCAGCATTAGAATCCCATCGTTTTCCTCCTTCCAGCCTACTGGAGCCCGATGGTCACGGCTGCAGAGGGGTCTGGGATGTTTCTGCTGAGGGATTTGGGGGAGGAAGGGTGGAAGTGCTGAGCTGATCACAGCCAGTGGCACTGAACCCTGGCAGCTCCGCTGGGCTCTGGACACAGGATGTGGCCTCAGGAGCCGAGGGACAGCAGGGGACAGGAATGGGATGTCCCGGCTGGCACCTGAGAGCTGGAAACGCTCGGGATGGGCAGAGGAATGTCTCGGCAGCCCTGGGGCAGCTCGGGAGCGGCAGCAGAGGCAGAGCCAGGGCTGAGCTGTCCTGGGAGGAGCCAAGGAGCTGCACCGGGCAATTAATTAGTGAAGGAGCTGCAGCAAACAGTTAATTATCTCATAAGCAGAGGGCTCATAAGCAGAAGGAACAATTGGCCTCGTTGTGCACCTGAGCCCTTTGGTGCCTTGGCCATCACAGGGACCTGTCCCACATCACCCACGGGGACATGGCCACCAGCTCAGGGGGACCCCAGCAAGGCCACCAGCACAGCTGGGGACACTGGGACAAGTCTGATGGCAGCAGCAGCAAAGCTCTGCTGGGCTGCCACCTGTTAGCTCAATTTATACAGAAATGTGGGAAATTCCAATGCTGCTGCTCTTCATTGCACATGCTGGTGATGAGCTCTGGAGTTTTGGGATCACCCCACCCTCATGGAGAATGGGCTGGGGGTTACTGCAGGTGTGAGTCAAAAAGACAGTTGTGCTCCCAGTTAGATTCCCAAGGGAAATGGTGTGGAAAAGAGCAGCTGTAACATTTCCTGAACACACAAACAGCACCTCCAAAGGGAGACTCCTTGGGCTGCCTGATATCTTCTGTGGGGAGCTGAGGGAGGCTCCTCAGCCAGGAGAGCCCAAACCAGGATTTGTGGAATCACAAATGGTTTGGTTTTGAAAGGAACTTAAAAGTTCATCTCATCCCACCCCTGCTCTGGGCAGGGACACCTTCCCCTGTCCCAGGCTGCTCCCAGCCCCAGTGTCCAACCTGGCCTTGGGCACTGCCAGGATCCAGGGGCAGCCACAGCTGTTCTGGGCACCCTGTGCCAGGGCTGCCCACCCTCACTGTTCTGTCACCCCCTGAGCTGGCAGAAGCTGTGCAAGCACCTCAGACCCCCAAAAGAGGTTGTGACAGAGCACACATTTGTCCCTCTGGGTCCCAGTCCCCCCCTCACCCTAGCAGGTCCCAGTGCTGCCTTACCTGCGTGTGGGGGATGCTCAGAGCCCCTGAGGCCAGGGGGGTGCCATGGGGAGTCCTGCCGTGGTTTAAGCCCAAATGGGCAGAGCAGAAGAGGCTCTGGCAGGGCTGGGATGACGGGGCTGTGTGGGGCCGGGGCTGTGCAGCTCACAGCTGAAATGCCACGGCAGGACCGGCCTGGGGCTAATTTTAGCCCCTCTGGGGTTTTATCTTACCACTTCCATTCTTGGAAAGCTCCCCCTGGGTAAATATAGAGAGGGCAGCGTGGTGGGGGGAGGCTGGGACAGGTGCTGGAGGCTGCTCGACCCCTCTGAGCACACACAAAGCTTTTTCTCTGCTGTTTCCCCACAGAAATCGCAGGGAACGGGGCGGTTTGGGGTCCCTGCCAGGGCAGCACCAGCCTCTACCTCACCTTGGCTGTTGCCAGGTGCTCCAATTCCCTCTTAACCCTGCTCCTGCCCTCCCTCCCCCTCTTCAGAGTGATACAAATGGCCATTTGTAACCTCCAAAGTGATGTATTAAACACCAGAAGGACAACAGGTCCTGAAGATGGTTCAGATTTCCCACCTGAGCTGCTCTGGGCTGCACCTGCCAGAGGGAACCACAGCCAGGGTTCCTGAAGCTGAACAGGACCCAGGAAGGCAGGAAACCTCCCAGGGCAAACAAAAGGAGGGGGGAGCAGCACTGGGGCTCTTATCAAAACCTGTCAGCTGGGAAGTGCAATCCTATTTTATCCAGCTCCCTTTAAACCCTCTCCAAACTCCTCAGCAGTGGAGCAGGAACAGGCTGGGGGTTTGGGGCAGCCTTATCGTGGCATGAGATAACGAGAGAGACCCAAATTACCCAGCAGGAAAATCCCCACTGCTGCAAGGAGTGGAATCAGGGTGCTCTGTGAAGGGAGTGATCTGTGCCACCACCCCATTCCTGCTTTGGAGCCTCCCCCTGGAAAGCAGGAAAATGGTCAGCATTCATTTGGTTTAGGCTTTTGGTTTCCCTCTCTCAATTCACTCCAAAATATATTATTGCTTCACAAAGGTCAATTCTCCAAAGCCAGCAGCAGGAATGGAATTATGGAGTGTGATGTGGATGAACCCTGGAGCAGAAGAGGGGAGTCTGAGGTTATTTTTCCTGAGTGTCAAGAAGATGCAACCACAACGGGGATGCTGCAGCCACAAAAGCCAAGCCTGGCTGGAAACCCCTTCCACACACCACAGAAATCAAAGCAGCCATTAAAAAGACAGATTGTTATAAAGGAAAAAAAGGGAATGCAGACAACAGAAGTGCTAGAAAATGTAAAATGTAGGGAACTTGGAGATGAAAGGAAAATCCTTGAATGGCAAATTAATGATAAACTGCTTATTCTTTTGTTGCTGCTGCTGTTTAGTTGTTAACCAAGAGAGATCTTAGGAACAAGGAGCAGATTAAACCCAGTTCTAATGAGGCAAACCCGAGAGCCCCCAGCCCAGCTGGAATTCCACCCAGACACACTCCAGGAGCAGGAACCTTTCCATCCATCCTGGGGGATATTCCCAGCAGCAGAGCCAGCCTGACCCCAGCAGGAGCCCAGGCAGGGGTGACAGACCAGCCTGGCCCATTTGGGATGAGCTTCTCACTGCTCCAAACTCCAGGGAAGGACGAGGATTGGGAAAAGCTTCCACTTCTGCCTGAGCTCAGGGCCTCACCTGGCCTCTGCTCCAGGCAAAGCAGCTCTTGATCAGCTCCCTGGTAATTGGGGAAGAATTAGAGGGCAGAAGGGTGCTGAGTGCCAGTCAGTGGGATTTTTGGGAAGGTAAATCCTGTCCAGAGTTGCTCCCATTAAAGAGATTATTGTTATTAACGCAGCTGAAGAGAGCTAATGAGCTTGTGGATTTAGCAGGGCTAAGCAGTTAAAAGTTTAGAGCTAAACAGTCCCAAATAAATGATTTTGCAAGGATTAGGGATTTACTAACAGTGCTCAAGGTTGGGAAAGCAGAGCTGGAGATGGAGCTGCTGTGTCTCCTGCCTTTGGGCTGGGAGTCACTGCCAGAGCACAGCTCTGGGCTCTGGAATCTCCCTCTGTGCCCTCAGCTCTGCTCCCAGCATCCCAAACCTCAGCCCTGGGCTTCTCCTGGTGAGCCGTGACCCAGGTGTTACCCAGGAATTACCCAGGTGTTATCCAGGAGAGGGCAAGGACAGCATCCCCTGGCTGCACTGCACATCCCTGCCAGGGCCCTGCTGCTGGAAAATCCCGATTTATTTGGTGCATCCACACACAAAATACAGAGTTAGAAAGGAAGCAGGAATCCAGCAATGCTTCTTCTCCTCCATGAGTCATTCCTTGAGGAATTTTGGCAGCACTGGAGCTCCAGGAGTTAATCTCTTTACTTCCACTGCACCTTCCCTTTTGGAAAACAGGATAAAAGGATGGTTTGGGCTGGGAGGAACCTTAAAATCCATCCCATTCCAGCCCTGCCATGGCAGGGACACCTTCCACAGTCCCAGGCTGCTCCAAGCCCTGTCCAGCCTGGCTTTGGGCACTGCCAGGGATCCAGGGGCAGCCCCAGCTGCCCAGCCCAGAGCCCCCTGCTCCATCCATGGGGGGTTTTGGTTATTTTTAGATTTTCATTGATTCCCATTCACACTGGATCCCTTCCCTCTCTCCCACAGCTCCAAGACCTGTTGTTGAGAGAGAGGTTTTGTATCCCACTCCCATACCCTCCACTCCTCCAAAGGAAGGATTCCAGGAGAGCACTGGAATCCATGAGCTGTTTGCAGCCCAAAGAAACTCCAATTACCACACCTTTTGTCCAAATTTTCCCCAAATTAAATTGCAGCTTTATCAATTCTAGCCAGTGTTAATGCTAATAATCCAATTAAATGCAAAGCGAGTCTAATTAAGGTAAATGAAGGATTTCACTGGCAGCATTAAGAACATTTAAAATTAGCAAGAAGGAGAAAAGCCTGAGAAACACCCAGGGACTGAGTGTACTCCAGTGCCAGGCCCTTAAAACACAGAAAATACCCATTTTTGAGGTAGAAAATATTCATCAGGGGCTGGCTGATGGGTCTGGAGTCTGTTCCCAGGTTCACAGGAAGTTTTGTACCTGGAATCTCCCTCTTGAGCATCTTCCCTTCTCAGCTGAGTTTTGTCTGCACTCCAGTCTTTAACACCTCACTACCCATGACTAAAAAGAATGGGATAAAAGAGCATTTTTCCAGGATACCATCAGCAGCTGGACTGTGGTTTCTTCACTCTGAAGCCATCAGAAAACATGTCTTCACTGGACCCATAAGCTGGGAGTCAGCTCCTTCCAGAAGCTCTGGCTGCTCCTCAGAAAGCTGTGGAAGTCAGCCTGGAGACACCTGTGGCCAGGTAAACGAGGGACAGACAGCTCTCCAGGAGCAAGGAAACACTGAGGAGACACTTGGGTTTAACATAGAAATGAAAATTTAAATTAAAAAAAAAAAAAACCCAGAATAGCACAATCTGCAGAAGACACCGTGCCATAGGTTATGTTCCCTGTTTTCCATTAGTTATGTTCCTTTTTGGGTTGTTTTTAACACCCTGCACTCCCCATTCCCCAAACCAGGGGGATCACCCCATTTCTGTTCTGTAGAGGGCAAGTGGCTCCACACTCACTTTGTTAATTAAGATCCTTTAACTGACTCCATTTTCCAAGTGTGATGTTCTGGGTTACCACTCAATAAACAGAGCAGTCACTTCCTTTAAAAAGGCCAAGTGTTTATTTTATTTTTAGGGAATAAAAATACCTGCAATGCAAGAGAGACTCCATGGGACAAACAGAGAGAAAAGACACAATTCTCCTCTAGACAAGATCAGCTTCAAGCAGTGCAGGAACGGAAGAGCCCCACAGAGCCCTCGGGGCACAAACTGGGGCTTATCCCCCACAACTGTCCCTCAGCAGTGACACAGACACAAACAGCAACAGGGACATTCCCAGCCAGCACTACAGGGTTTCAGGGACATTCCTAAAAGGATCAGCTTGGGGATGCCAAGGAAAATCCAGCCAGAGGATGGGATCCAGTGCTGAGTTACTCCAGTAGTTTCTGCTACATTCAATAGATGGAAATATAGAAATGATATAAAAACAACCCCTTGGTCCTGCCCTGCTCCTGCAGCTCCCAGGGGGTCACGTTAATTAATGTCATTAGCAAACCTGCCCTAACGAATGGCCCTGGTCCCAAGCACAGCCTTTACCGTCCCCTGCTTCCTCAGCTAATTAATCAAGTGCTGGGTGATAATTAAACACAAATAGGACATGCAGAGCAGGTTTTCCCCAGGGAATGCCTGGAAGTGCATGAGGGAAGGATGGAAACCAGGAATAGCTGGGAGAGGTCCCTCTAAAAACAACCCCAACCCTCAGCACAGAGCAGAGGGGGTGGGAGGAGAGGAAAACCCCTCTGGAATGCTCCTGGTCCCTCCTGGGTACCCAGCACTGCATCCTGCCAGCACATTCCTCTGGGCTCTGTGGCTGCACAAGACCAGGTCAGCAAGGAGCTGAAGGAGCCTGGAACAGGAGTTCTTCCCTTTCCAAGGCTTTTCCTGGGGCTGCCTCAGCTTTGGGAGCACCTCTGGGGGCTCTCTGCTCCCAGAAACGATGGAAACAACACCCCAGGGCTGCTCCACACCAACATTCCCACCTGGAGATCCTGTGGTGCTCTGGGCACCTTCAGCTCCTGCCAAATCCCACTCTGCAGGACTGGGGAAGCTTCCTGAAGCTTCCCAGCTCCCTCCAAGCCCATCTCCTCCTCCATCCCAGCCAGGACGGCTCTGCATCAGAGCAGGTGGATTTTTATTCCAAGGAATTAACTTGGAAAGGAAATCACTAAGCACAAGAACAGACCAAGACCTAAAAGCTTTTACAAACTGCTTTTCCTCACCCCTAAAGAGGCCATGGAGAACTAAAACTATGGACAACCCAATTATTCCCACTTTTTCCCTGCAGAGCAAACAGCACCAATTGGATTTTCTCTCCCACGGGTGACAACAGCAAAAGAAAACCCCAATTTAAGAATCCACAGAACAAAGTTCACATTTAAGACATTTCAAATGAAGCTCCACGAGTCCCTCTTGTGCTTCAGAGTAGGAGTTTTAACACAGAGTATGAGAGGCCACTACACGGTTACACCTGGCTGTAGCACAGGAGACACTGGGAAAAGGCAGGAAGCCACAGAATATCCTGGAGAAACCATGGAATGTCCTGGAGAAACCATGGAATGTCCTGGTGAGGCAGGAGCAGCTCCAGAAAAGGGAGAGTTTTACCCAAGCAGAGCCCATCTGCAGCAAATAGATCCCTCTTCCCTCCCAGCTCTCTGTGACAGGAATCCAAATGCACTGCTCCAAATAAAAGCAGGATATCTGACCTCACAAAGCATGGCTGCTTCCCTAGGAATCAACCAGTTGCAGGAACTTTCCCCAGCAGCAGCAGATTCCCAACAGCAGTAACAGCTCCTCCATTCCTCCCACACTTCCAGAGAGCAGAGGATGCTCCAGGAGCAGGGAACACAGCTTTCCTGGGCAGAGGATGCTCCAGGAGCAGGGAACACAGCTTTCCTGGGCAGAGGATGCTCCAGGAGCAGGGAAGAACACTTTCCTGGGCAGCAGAGGATGCTCCAGGAGCAGGGAACACAGCTTTCCTGGGCAGCAGAGGATGCTCCAGGAGCAGGGAACACAGCTTTCCTGGGCAGAGGATGCTCCAGGATGCTCCAGGAGCAGGGAACACAGCTTTCCTGGGCAGAGGATGCTCCAGGAGCAGGGAACACAGCTTTCCTGGGCAGCAGATCCCAGCTGAGCTCAGGACACTGCTGGGCTTTGAGCCGCTCCTCACTTCTGCTCTGCAAACAGCCCAGAGCTGCCACCAAAACCAAAAAGCTTCTCCTTCATTGGTTTTCAAACCATGGGCTTGTGGAAAAAGAGGAAACCCTGGAATCTTTTCCAGCTCCTAAGTTCCAGCATCAGCATGAAAGGCTCTTAATACACTGCAGCCTTTGCCTGAGCCTGCACACACAAAATCCAAGAGGTTTAAAAGACGTTAATTTTTGGGTTTGGCTCTGTTTTGCCACTGGAGTTAAAAGCAGCAAGATTACTCCAAGCTTACAACACTGAGTAACCTGGTGGTGGTTGTACACACGTATAGTAACACTGGAGTTTTGTAGAGACAACCTTTTTAGGAAGGAAAGATTATTCAACTCCTCCAATGGCAATTCCAAAGGCAAAGCACCATACAAACGTTTCCAGGAGCTTTCTGCAAGCTGGATTTGTACAATAATTAACCAATGGCACCTTTAGGTCCTTCAGTAGTCAATCAAAACCCTCTCCAGTTTTGGATCTCTAATGAAAATTAGAGAATTTATTAAATATATCCAAAGAACTGATGATCCATAGAGTAACTGGTCCTAAAATGTGCCTGTCTTGGCTTCATGTTCCATTGTCTCTCAGATTTGGGGATGCATGTTGCCCATTACCCCCTGGAAAGAAAAGACAGGGCTGATCCATCAGTCACACCTGGGTCAGCATTTCCAGTGTTTTATTTTTAATCAATCACTCTTATAGCTCCCACTCCTTCCTTGACAACAACTTCATTTAAGTCTGACAAACCCTCAATACTAAAAAACTTCCTCTTTGGTATTCCAGGCAATGGAGAAACTCTGTGCTCTCTTTTTCTCTGGATCTTTCATGTGCTTTATAAAATAGGTATTTTCTTACCCAGAACAGCCACTCAGGGAGGTTTGGGTTGGGTTTTGGACACTGGATCTACCCAGTGATTTCACCGTGGGTTAAAAGCACATGAGCAGAGTTATTGCACTTTCTGGTGTTGCAGTGGAATGTTTCTGCTTTCACTGGAGATTGGGAAGGCTCAAATATTTTCAGCTGGCTTCCAAACTTTTTATAAAAGAGAAAATCTGATTTGAAAACTTAATGGCAGCACCTAATTGAAACAACAGCTTGAGAAGAGAGCAGAGCAGCATCCTGAACAAAGCTGCACAGGGGGATTCTGTGCAATTCAGCACAGAACAAGGACAGTGGCACAGCTTTCCTGGGGAGGGGAATCCTCCAAGTCCCCAAGGCCTCACCACAATCTCAGAAATGTCCTCAGGCCTTGACCTTGATAAGCAGCACCTTGAGCTTATCAGGAACACTGGCTGCTCCCAGGGCTGGAGTACAAACTCCTGGGTTTAGCTACCAGCCCTGGAATCTGATTTTTCTTGCCTGAAGAACAAGCCAAGTGGAACATTTTTGTTATTGACATTTCAAAGGAAGATATTGACCCAAATTGCATCCAGGCTGGAAAGTGACTCTGATAAAAGTAACTCTCTATAAACAGGGAAAACTCATGGGGAATTTTTCCCAGGGATACACCTGGACCTGGTCCTTGGGGCTGTGCCAGAGCCAAAGCACTGGGAATGCTGCTCTCCTGGATTATGGAGTACTTTGGATTTGTGAGCTCAGCCTCTAAGGGAGCTCCTGTTGTGCTTACAGGGAATTCTACATAAAGCCCTTGTTCAATTTCTTACCTGCTGATTCTCTGCTGTTGAGTTCAAGTGCTGCTACTGATTCTCTGATTCCAGGAAAACTTTAGGCCTGAATTGTTGATAATTCCAGGGCTCAGTCAGGGAGGCTGCTCCACTCTGAACCCTGTGACTCAACAGGAGAATGTCCCTCATTCCCTTTCATCCTGACCCTTTTCCATCCCCAGCCTCCACGCTGATGATTTTACTTTTAGATTGCTTTATTTTCTATTTTAGTTTTTCTCTGTGTGCTTTAACCATTTAATAAGTAAGAGAGTGAACCTTGCAAATGAATTTGGTTACACCTTTTTATATCAAACCTGCTTTTGCTGATGCCCCTCCCAACGATTTTTGGGTGACCTTCAAGCACTCATTTGTGACACCCAATCCCTGGGAGAGAAGTCCTTGTTTCTTCTGTTTCTTCCCAAGTTCATTGCCACTAGAGATACTGTTCATGAGACAGACAAAACATCCCTAAAGTTCCTGGAGTCTGAACATTCCCTAGAATCACTCAGCAAGTGATTTTATCATTTCAGGCCCCATTTCAGTACCAGAACACAGCCCCATCTGTAACTGCTGTCTCATCAATGATTCCAGCTTGGAACAGTTAGTCTCTAGCTTCAGTTTAACCAACATCACAAAATAAGAGAGAAAAATTCCACATAAATGTTCTGCTGTCTTTCCTCATTTCCAATCCTCCCTCTTATCACAAATCCATGTGTTGTGGCCTGGCTCTGCACTCCCATCAATAAAGGAGGTCCATAAAAGCTGACTCTTCAAGAGGTCAGCTTGGAAAAAGCTGCTGAACTCAGGGGAACAGCAAAAACCCTGGAGAAGCTGCAGCAGAAGAAAACCTCTCACAAACACCGACTACAGACAGGACCAACAGCACCCTGCAAACTCCAGCACAAAACCTGCAGTGGCCTGGCTGGACACAGACACAGTCCCAGAGAAGGCACAGGGTTTGGTTTTGTGTAACAAATATGCATAGGAAACAAAACATCAATCAGTTCTGGTACAAGGCAAGGGTCCATGCAGAGACTCATTCACAGCTAAGAGAGGTTGGGGGAGTTTTTATCATTTGAAGACGGACTAAAATTTTTTCTTGTTTTAAGATGACCTTGGACCACCACTGAGAACAGAGGGATTTGCATCCTTCCTCCTGTGGTTACTGCCCAGCTCCTCATGGAACTGGCAAGGTTTCTTCCAGCATCAAACAGCAGAGCTGGCAGGCAGCCCTAACCCTCAGAAATGCACGTGTTGCCACTGAAAGCCAAGTTCCCAGGAATGCCAGGCAGGCTCCTGGCAGCTCTGCATCACCTGAGCTGCAGGAGGTGCCCCCCAGCAGCTGCTCCCCCAGCCCTGCACACCCCTACTCACACTCAGCTGCAAATGGGGGCTGCAGCAGCCCCCCCGAGCTTCTCCCAGCAGCTCCCAGAGCTCATCCCTGGTGCTGAGCCTGCCCATCCTCCCCGGAGGCTCCGAGATCCCGGGGCTGGGCTGGGCTCTCCTTGTGCTTCTGGTGCCCCAGGGAGGGGCCATTGCTCAGCACTGGGGCTGCCCCCTCTGCACAGTCCTGAGGAGGATTTGGGGCTTTGGCAGCAGCAGCTCCTGCCTTGCGTGAGGTGCAGCCTTTGCTGGGCGAGGGGCTGTCGAGGACAGGGAGTTTCTGCACAAATAAAAAGGCATAAAAACAAATAATTAATACCTAGATGCCAGAGAGGAACAAAAACCAGGTGTCAACACAACAGCCCTGTGGCAGTGCCTCTTTTCCAGCTCAGAAATCCAGCACTGAACTAGCTGGACACAAATCCTCAAATGCCTGACACAAACATAAGAAATACCTGGACAAAGATCCTGCCATGTCTGACACAAACATCAGTGTTTAAGCAATAAAGCTGAATAAAGCTGAAGCTTTCAGCATTCACATCACCCCAGCAAAGGACACTGATGTTCTTCACACTGGTGTGTTTTAAAAAATGTGTTTTGATTTCTTTGGGGGTGGTTTGGGGTTCTTAACACACAGAGGTTTGTCAGTGAACCCCTCATTTTTACCCAGCTGGCTGATTCATCTGTCATTTAGCCTGGCTGGGTGTCAGTAGCTGCTGCCCTCAGCCCAATGATTCTGGCAGTCCCCTGGAGAACTGGGACAAAACACAGCTCCAGTACCTTGAAACACCATAAACATCAGTGATTGTGATGCCTTTTAATCATATACAAGGGACATAGAGTATCCATGTTTGGAGTAAAGTAAGAATAGCATTTACCCTATGAAGGGCTGGCTTGGATCCTGGCCCTACAACAGTGAATGGCAAAAAAATCCCCAACTAAACAACTCCACTCATATTTTTAAACTAAAATTTTAACAGCATTCTTTTTCCTAGGAGAGATATGAAGAGGTATCTTTGCTTACATTATTTTAAGACCTGTTGAATAAATCCACATGAATTTCAGTCAGTATATTCATCTGTATACTCAGTATATTTATTTTAGTCAGTATATTTATCTGATTTGAGTTTATATGATGGGAAAAGGGGAAATAAATGCCAATATTTAATGGCCAATATTTATATTATATTATACAGGTATAATTTTATACAATATATAATATATATGTATAATGTATAATTTCTGTATTTAATGGCCAATATTTACATTTAAGTATAATTTTATAATATATATTTATATTTTCTATATGCATATTGTATGTATTTACATAATATCTGTATAATGTATAATTTATCTATTTAATGACCAATATTTATCTATTAATATCATATATATGATTTTATACAATATATTTATATAATACATGTACAATTTCTATATTTAATGGCCAATATTTATTTCTATGATAGTATTTCTCTGATAAGGCCAATATTAACCCTCTCAGTTAACCCTTCCCACCCCCAGGCTATTTGCAGCCCCTGTGCCTCACGTTTTCCAGCTCGGCTGCGTTGTCCTCCAGGGTCACCCTCTGGCTCAGGCAGCTCAGCAGCTGGTCCAGCACACACTGCTTGGGGTGCATGCCCTTGTCAAAGCGGTTGTACATCCCACACCAGAACCTCAAAACCAGGCAAAAACCAGCAATTAGGGACTCAGCTGGACATTGCTGCCAACAAAGAGATGCTGGGTAATATTTTTAACAAACTGAGATGAGGAATTAATTTGAAAACCTGCCACAGCCTTTGGATTATTGAATTCAACATCAATGGGCAACTTTTCTTCAAGTTAAAAAATCTGGCAGTAAATATTAGAATAGGATGAAAATACTTTTTTTTTTTTTTTATATAGCAGATTTATTGGAAGCTTGGGCAGCTATCTTCCACTCCTTAGTTTGCCCTGATGCCTCAGGTTTTAGCTTTTCTATTTTTCACATTCTGTGCTGCTTTAGTGTGTGAGTCTGGGCTTCACATCAGGGGATGGTGAGCTCTCTGCACAGAGCAGGGAGACAAAACAATTCCTGCTCTAGCTGGGGACCAAGGACAAATGATCCAAATTCAGGCCCACGAGCACAAACAACGTGGGCTGAAGAGAGAAAAACAAGGATGGGACTGCATGGGTTGGAGCTGGAATTGGACAATTAGCTCCAATATGCAAATGGAGCAGAACTTATCGAAGTGAGAGACCCCGTGACCACTCGTGCATTTTGTGCCCATTTTGGTTCATCTTGGGCGCAGCCCTGGCTGGGCTCTTGTGCTGCCCAAGGTGGATTCACTGAGGCCTTTAATAAATCCCTACTTTATTCTTCAGCTCTGTCCAGTCTCTGTTCTAGGGCAGCCTTCCCAAGGCATCAGCCCAACCTCCGAACTTTCATTTGCACACACAGCACTTACAATCTCATTTTCATCTCCCTCTCTCTCAGCAGGGCCCAGGAGTGATGCAGAAACAAAGCCTGAGAAAAACCCTGAACTGAGCACCAAAATTCTTGCTTGAAAGACTTCCTTAATATACATTAAAAAGGAGGAAAAGAGGAACTGTTTCAAACACTTCAGTGTGACAGAGCAAGCAGACAGGGAGTGTGTGTGGGTCTGTCCAAAGTTCTGCTTTTCCTTGCCTTTCCCCACCCTCTTTTCTCAACACCAAATTACAAATATTATTTTAAATTACAGCACCTGAATTCATTTCACCTTTGCACTGCTCCTCTTAGTTTATGCCTGAGGAACAGAGGGGAAAGGTAAAACAAACCAAGCTAAATCAGTGCAAATTTATTTAACATGAGTTATTAATGACAGAAATGTCCCCCTCCTTCCTCTTCTCAGCTGAGCCACTTACTGGAAACTGAAAGGTAGAGTGTTTGGTTGAAGCTCTTTGTAAGCTGTAAATCCTCTGTACAAAGGATTTCTCAACTCCTGCTTCCTCTGTAAGAGGAAAGGCCACAGGGAATGGGTCTTCTCAAAGATTCTGCCAAGTACAAAGAACATCTGATCACTAAAAAAAAGCAGCAAGTGGATTAGTAACTGCAGCTGTTGAGAGCAGAATTAGATTAAGGGAGCTAAGAATTGTTTTTATGCTGGATCTGATTGATTTCATAAGCACAGGATATTAAAATGGACACTCTCCTGTCCAGAAGGGATATCTGCAAGTTATTATTGTGCTCCAAACCAAAACACCTTTTTTGGGATACAATTCATATTCTTTTCTCACATTGGTTAAGGGTAACATTGCCTCGATAAATGGTTATATTCCACAATCTCCAATTCCATAAAACACACCCTGTTCCAGACATTCCAAGGGATCTGTGGCCTGCTGGCTCCAGGAACCCCCAGCTCACCTGAGCTCCTCCCTCTCCCTGTGGCAGGTGCCCAGGAAGTTGCCAAACTGGCAGGAATAAACGTGGTCATGGATCTCCAGCAGGAAGCGCTCGCTGAACTCGAAGGAGCAGGGGAACTGCTGCATCAGCTGCCACACACACTCCACAAACTGTGTGAACACAGGGGACACCTCCTTGGGGTCCCCGTCCAGGTGGCCACACCTACAGGTGCAAAAAGCAGAATAAATCTTCTGTCACCCACCACAAAATGTCCCCTTGCCATCAGTTTTCTTCCAGATCAGGTTTATGCTTTGATTTTGGGAAAGTCCTGAGAAAGTGGCAGAGATCCTCTCCCAAGGATGGCTGCAGGAGAATTCCAGGTCTGGCTGGAGCACTATGGATGAGACAGAGTGGGGTCACCATCCCTAGAAGTGCTCAAGAGATGTGTGGACATGGCACTTGGGGACAAGGGTTAGTGCTGGTGCTGGCTGAACTTCATGATCTTGGAAGGCTTTTCCAGCCTTCATGATTCTGTGATTCCACAATTAGCACTCCCCAAATAATAGAATTTTGCAGGTAGGAAAACACCCAGAATTCAAGCCACGATTTTGTAAAGCAATAAAAACACAGTAATGAAACAACAGCCTTAGAAGACCCTGGCTCTGTGTCACCATGCCAATATTTTCCCAATGTTTTCTCCTTTTAATTTCAATTTTTCATGGGATCCCCTAAACCTGCAGACAGTTCTGGTTTCACTCCCCCCAGGGGAATGTGCCCCTCTCACCTGTGTGAGAACTTGTGGCCCATTGCAATCCACTCCTTTTCTATCAGGACCTGCAGGTTCAAAGCAGGGATTAAGAAAAGAGCATTAATTTGGTTAAAAAAGCAAAATGAAACCTTTGATGTTAAAGCCTAAAAAGCTGACAACCTGCTGCCCCTATTGCTATGAACATATCCCCAGAAATCAATGGGAACAGGAACTGTGATTTATAGATTATCCAGTTACCAAGGCAATGGCCCTGCTGGAATCAGAACTCATTTCAAAACTACCATTTCGAGGGAGTTTCTAAGTTGTTAAAATCATAATATATAAATATATTGAGCTCAAAGAATTAACAGCTTAATATTACACTGTACTATTTAATTTGGAAAAGAGTGCTGTAATATCCAGCAAAATAAATCAGCAACTGAAGTTCAACAAATATTTAACAGACAAAAAGAAACATATGAAGTACAGCTGTGTAATGAGGAGTTCAGGATGAAATCAGAACAACTATGTGGCATTTTTAAAATAGATGCCTGTAGTTACAGAAAATAGTAACTGTTATAATCTGTTTTCCTTACTGATAAATAAGATAAAATAAAATAATCTGTTTTAGAGATGTCTCACAAGGAACTACATGACTGAAGCTGCATCCATCATTACTTTGCTGGATCACATCTAAAGATAATTCCTGCTATCATCATCCAGATTAAGAGGAGGAAGCAGAAACTCACAACAGAGTTCTTAGAAAACTTCATTTAAATGGCTTTTTGAATTTTTCCATTCCTGCACTGCTGATGAATTAATTTAGGAATAAGCCCATGTCAGGGGACGTGTGCCTACAAACCAGGAGGACAGACAGGGATGTGTCTGTCATTGCTCCTGCTCCTGAGTGAAATCCTGTTCTCAGTTCATGCAGGATTCTTCAGAGACAAAGCCCAGGCAGATGTTTAATGTGCTCATGGAATTTTAACTGTTAAAAGACTGCAGTATAATCCAGAAACAAAAATAGAAACAATAAAACCAGCATGGAATGCAAAGAAACAGTCCTGGCACTGGAAAAGGCAAAATCTGCATTGTTCTGATTTCAGGGATTCCTTCAAGGAGCTTTCCTGAGACAGAGCAGCTCTTCAGATATTTAACCAGAGATGAATGGAAAGAAACATCACAGACTGCCCTGTATTCATGCACTAAAAGCAAACAGCCAAATTAAAAACTGCACTAGAAGCAAACAGCCAAATTAAAGTGAAATGGCTTTTAAAAAAGTGTGAAATTATGCAGATTTGACTGATGAACAGGAGACAGGGCTGAGTTCAGCCAATTTCAAATCCCAGCAGGTAAGAGACACGCAGGACAAACTCCTCCAGCACTTTTTGGTGGATTGCTGCCAGAGCTGCATCCTTTGCTGAGATCTCTCATTAGTGGCTCCCATGTAGACATTGCAGGAAACAAGGATTTGGGAATTGTCAATCAGCTGCTGCCGTGCTGCTCACAGCAATTCCAGCTCGTTACAGAACCAAAGCTGCTTTATGTAGGTCACCCATACTTGTCCCAGGAAATGGCCTGAGCCCTTCCCCAGGGCCTGCTGGCACTGGAACTGCAGCATGTCCTTACCATGAAGCCTTTGAAGGTCCTGTAGAAGGGGTCCAGGAGGAGGCTGGCCAAGGAGCAGACCTGGGCCGTGCGGTCCCAGCCGTCGGAGCAGTGCACCAGCACGCTGGCCCTCTCCTCCCTCACAGCCTGCCAGGGACACAGCACAGAGCTCAGGGAAAGGCTGTCCCTCCCCTGCACCACCCCAAAACCCCGGGGGAGTGGTGGCCATCTCTCCTCTGGCCTGTGGAAATGCACATTCCATCAAGAGAAGCCCCAGCTAGAGCAAAGTGCTGCAGCAGGCTGGTAAAAAACAGCACCTGTGATCTCTGGAAGGCCAAGGATTCCCAGGCTCTTCCTCTGAGGAAAAAATTTGGTGGATGAGTAAAAAACAGTTGGACACCCAGGAATTAGAACTTCAAGATAAATTAGAAGAGTTGATGCCAACTTCCCCCTATCCCATCGCCTTTTGCCACTTAGGGCAGGAGAGAAACCAAAGTTTCTCACTTGTGACGTGGGCAAATTGTGAGACAACCAAGGTTTACTACTCACTCCTCTCACCACACACTTCCTGCACACCCTGTACTACTCCTGAGTGACTTCCTTCCTTCTGCCTGACCTGCAAAGCCACCAGCTCTGCAGAAAAGAGGACTATGTTGAATAATCAAAATTAGTGTCCACATCACAGCAAACCAGGAGAAAATAAACTAGTCAAAACAACCCCTCAATTCAAGCAGAGCAGTGGATGAATAATGAGCACAGGGTTAGGAATTGTTTGCACTGCTATATAGAAAGGTTTATAAAGGTAATTTATTCACATTTTGTGATCTTATGTTTCACGTGAGCTCTAATAAAACCCTGGTACAATACATGACACAGGACCTGTTTGCCCAGCAGCTGCATGACCCAACATTTTTGGAGAGATTGAACCAACCTGAACAACACCTTCTCCTCAGAGCCACCTTCCCAACCCTGCAGCAGTCCCCAGCACAGCAGGGGACATTTTGGAATGCAGCTGGAGAGCAGCTTTACCTTGGCCAGGAAGACACCTGCATCCATCACAGCCTTGATGTGCCGTAACCAGCCCGAGTTCTCCAGCCCTGTCAGGAAATCGCTCATGGAGGGAGACTTCATCTCACACACTGGGAGCACACACAGAGAGTCAGAACAGCATCCTCTGCACCTCTCCTTTATCCCCCTGACAATTTCAAGTGCTTGCAGCAATATCCTGTCTAAAGGACACACTAATGGTTGTGTATCTAAATTTCATAACTAAAAAATTGCTGGTTTTGTGAGAATTTCAGGCTCTGGAAATCTCCTCTCGCTCTTTGTTTAAAGGGTAACTCGTTATTTATTCAGCTGTGGTTTTTCCAGCAGTGAGCTGGAACTTCACTTTTACACCACCATCACATCTACAACCACTCACTCACTTCCCAGAGATTTGAAGTTATTTCTCTCTAATTTAGAGACAGAAATAACAAATCTAACCTTGAAGGCAACTCAGCTGCTCTAATGAAATCCAGCAAAGAAAACACTTGGAGTAATAAAGTTCAGAACAGTCCACAAGCCCCAGTGAACGAGATTTTATCACTGTTGGAGAAGAACATGGGAGCAAACAAGTTTTTATTCTGCCTCTTCTCCCACCATAAAATAAATCTGTCAGGAAGAGGCAACTGAGGACTCAGAGCTGTGATCAGGCCACTCTTTTGGGTGGGAACAGCCCCATTTGTGTCCAAGGTCACCATGGATCCTGCAGGGCCACCTGGGAGCACCAACTACCCAACTATTTTGAAAAAAATATGAGTATTGTGGCTGTTACTAAAATATTAAACTCCTATTTTGGAGTACAGCACTTGAATTGCAAAACTGTCCAAAATTCTAACAATGAAACTCTGGGCCTCATTACCCTCTTGATCCCCAATCTCAGGTCTCTTTTGCCCTGCTTTGCATTCCTGCCTGTGGTCACAATGAGCTTAATTACTTTGCATTTTCATATATTTAGATATTAAAACATTAATTTAATACATTTTAAAGGAGTTTGGTTAAAAGGAATCAGAAATAAATGAAAAGTTAGAACAAAGTATGTATGAGACTCAAGTCTTTGGAAGATCATGCATTTCAACTCAGAAATACTGTTAATACTCCAAATATAGCAAACCCCAAAAAGCATTGCTGAACAACTTCTGTTAGTTTTCCTTCAATAAGTCATGAAGCAACAATGAGACTGTCTTAGCTGTAAAATGTAATATTCTCTAACCTTTTTCTAATAATTTAGCACATTCATCAAGGAATGCTTTTAGTATTAGTTGCTATTTTTGAACCACTATAAAACCAAGCACAAGAACAAAGAAAATGTCAAGCAGGAAAGCATTTTAACAGCATTAATACTTTCAGTCCCTGAATGCAGCAAACAAAGCAAGATGCTGACTTTGCTTCCATCAGAACACGTTTGTGCATGGAACCTTTGGGTATTTGGCAGGAAGTTCTGTCCAGAGGGGTAAGAAAGACAAACCCCTCCCAGGGCTGTACCCACCTTCCAGCAGTTTCTGCAGGCTGCTCCTCATCACATGGATGTTCTCTATGCCAATGAATTTAAAACGAATGTTTTCATAATTATCTTCATTCTCATAGCCCTTCCCAGCAGCTCTGTTGGCCATGGCATTCAACTGGCAAATTCAAAGAGCAGAAGAGAAGAGAAAATCACAACAAAATTCAGAGAGGCTGTTTTGCAAGTCCCTTTTTTTTTTTTCTTTTGTTTTGTTGTTGTTGTTGTTTGAATCTCCCAGAAAACATACTGGACAAAGCTGTTACTCAGCTGTACTTCCCCACCTCCCAGACAGTTCTTTCAGCTGTTTCACTAAAATTACTGCAGTTTCATTAGTCAGAGGCTCATTAAAACCCTCCTTAGGGTAGTATAAACCCCCTGTTTCTGCTATCAGAGACACTAAACCTGCCCCAACTGAGTTGACCTAAGGAAATTCAGAGACAGGCACAGGAAAGCAGAACTAGGAAAGCCATTTTTAACATTTTTACATACAGGGTGGTATAGAAATAGTAAGGGAATTTCCAATTTTCACTGACATACATGTACAGAGGAAATTAAGCCACCTGAGGGAAACACAGAAACATTGAAGATGAGCAGAAAGAACAGAGCAACTGCAAGACAGAAGCAGAAAAGAAGCCAATTGCTCTAACATTCCCCAAACCAGTTCAAGAGCTGCCAGGACATCTCTGGTGGGGACAGAAAACAGAGCAGCTCAACCCCCCTTATAATTTGGCAGCTTTTGGGAGAGAAGAGCCAGATATGGTGCAGACACCTTTAGAACTGTAAAATAACCCCAGTGCCTCAGTTCTGCCAGAGAGGGACAGGTTGGCTTAGAAGAAGTGTCACCAGTTATACGTTCTCCCCTCGCCACCAAATGCTTTAGCAGATACTGCCACCAGTGATGGATTTCAGTGGCACATCTCTGCCACTGGCATCTGTCTGCACCAGAAGAAATGCACATATCATGGCAGAACAGGGGATCTCTAGAGAATGTCACACTAAAATCCAAAATACACACTGGAGCAAGATGTGAAATACTCCCCGTTTTCCCCAAAAATACACTTTCTTTCTTGCCCTTGCCACAGTTTAACTAAACCTGTAGTTTATATGAAATAACTGCAAGATCTGAACAGTGAAGCAGGTTCTCAGAAAGCTCCATTTTCAAATAATAAGAGCAATTTAAATCTTTGCATTTAAATAATTGTGTGCTATGAAAACCCTTATATTCTAATTGGCTTCTAACAAACCCCTAATCCATGTTTACAGGAGAATCATTGGAATTGGGTTTCTAAATTCAGTTCCTCAAGATGACAGTCATTAAAATTTTAATTTTGCAAATACTTCCTTTCAAATAAACCCTCAGCTCTCAAGTTCTAGCCCCAAACAGTGGGGCTGAGTTGTATTAAGCTCCATCACAAGTCTTATTTTTAAAAGGAAAAAAAAAGGGGGAGGGATTGCTATTCACAGCTCCACTTCCTCCCCGATCTGCCAGTAAAAGCACTTCAGCCTTGTGGAACTGAATCCTGAGGCTTCTCTCCAACTCCACTTCTAGTTCTCTCCTTTGTCCTTTAGGACTCTGCAGGAAAATGCTTCACTGTCCCAGCCAGGTTCACAACTGCCAGTTCCATCAGGTCATCCTCAACACAAACCTCAAACCCAGGATACTCCAGGAGGCAAAAATCCTTAGGATCAACTTCACATTCCATTTCTACACCCTGAACCAGGAGCCCGATCCCACATTCCTCTGCAAGACCAACCCAGAACTGTGACAGAATGAACTGGAAACAGCACTGCACATTCACACAAGAGATTTAAAAGCAGCCCAGAGCCCATGGAGGTACCTTTGGCCTCGTGTCTACAACATACATGAAGGGGCAGCCGGGGTTGGCCTCTCGGATGGCCTGGAGCATCTGCTCGTCCTCCAGGCAGCGCGCGCTGAACCCGGCCAGGGGCTGGCTGCAGCGGCACAGGGCAGCCTGCAACACACACACACAGATCAGCCCTGCTCCCACTGCCCTCCTCCTGCCCCAGAGCCCCCTGGGCTCACAGCCTCAGCCTCTCCTCCTGCCCCACACCCCTCAGAGTCAGTTTAACTGTGCTCCTTCTGAGGAGCTGCTGCTGTGGGGGACACACACTGGGCCATTTCACAAAGTGACAACTTTGGGGAACTTGGAGTAGAGAGGGTGAGGAGGCTCCACCTGCTCTGCCTGATGGTCACCCCAAACGTCAGTAGCTCATGGAATCCCAGAATGGCTGGGTGGAAAGGACCTTAAAAATCTCACTGCACCCCCTGCAATGGGCAGGGACACCCTCCACTATCCCCAGGTGCTCCAGCCTGGCCTTGGACACTGCCAGGGATCCAGGAGCAGCCACAGCTGCTCTGGGCACCCCGTGCCAGGGCCTGCCCACCCTCACAGGGAACAATTTCTTCCCAATATCCCATCTGACCCTGCCCTCTGGCAGTTTAAAACCATTCCCACTTGCCCTGTCACTACGTTCCCATATAAAAGCCCCTCTACCTCCTTTCCATGAGCCTCCTGAAAGTATTGTAAGGCAGCAATTTCTCATGTTTTCCATCTGGTTTCTATTTCCAAACCATTCTGAGTTTTCCTTATCAGTTGTTGCTGCACATTCAGAGCAGCACAGGGTGTATTTTAAGGAAATTTCATTAGTTTCCAGCACAACTCCAGGCAGTGCCCAGGTCAAGGCATGCTTCCTCAGGAAAACAACAATTTGGCTGTGACTGAATTTTCCTAAGATCAGCATCTAAAACACTGCTGAGGCAGCAAAGTTATAAATTTACATTCTGGTCTTCAGTGGAAAAAAAATGAAACCTTCACTTATTCTGAACTAGTGGGGATTTATTTCAGGGTAGTTCCTCCTCTTCAATACTATGAAAATCCAGCCGAGTCAACACATAACTTGGTAAAACATTATTCAATATAACTAAAGAGGAGATTAAAAAACCCCACATCAGAAGGAATTGCTGAAAGCTGATTAAGAAAAAATTCCCAACAGGAAGCTTGGAAAGTCTGTGCTTTTGGCAGAGCTCTGGATGCATTCCAAGTGTTTGCCTTCAGCTCATTCTGTGACTCAGAATGAAATCCATTAAGAGAAGCACAGCTCTCAAAGGCCTCAAATCTAATAATTATCTTATTCTTTCCTTTCATTAGAAGGGAAGTGGACAAAAAGGAGAACCCTCATTCCCCCCAGGCAGCAGGCAGTGAAGCACTAACATTGTTTTCCTTGTACAAGTACGAAAGCACCGGAATCCGCCCTCGGCTCCTGAACCTTGAACTTCCCATCACCACGGCCTTGGTAGCAGCTCGAGGCACCACGATCTCAGGAGGGTATGTGCTGCAAACCTGAGGGAGAACAGAGAAAAAACCCAGATATTGCTCCTGAGCACTTTAAAATTCATGAAGAATTCATCTTTAGCTTATTACGTTACGAGGAAAACAATGCAGGAAACTATCAACTCTGCATCTGAACCTAAAAACTGGACTGCACAAAGCAGGTTTAAAGAAGTTCTTTAAATCCAGAAACGTAATGCAAGTTTCTAAATTAGATTCACAGAACGGTTTGGGTTGGAAGAGACATTAAAGCCATCCCACCCCTGCCATGGGCAGGGACACCTTCCACTGTCCCATGGAACACCAATCCTCATCCAACCCGGCCTTGGACACTTCCAGGGATCCAAGGGCAGCCACAGCTTCTCTGGGAATTCTATTGCAGGGCCTGCCCACCCTCACAGCCAAGAATTCCTTTCCACAAAAGAGAAATTAACCCTATTTAAAAAGTTCTCTCTAAATGTTATGCAACTGGAAAGGCACTTCCAGCACTCAGGTGGAATCCTCAGAGAGCAGCTTCATCATTTCTCCTCAAACAAGCACAGTATTTGCAGCATGGACTTCAAAGATAAGCTGCTCTCCAAGCCTGGCTTTACATCAGGCTTGACAACTCTAAAACACAGGCTGGAAACCGTGAGGAAACTCTAAAGCACCTGAGAGTTCCACTGCAGCAAGCAAAGCCTCTGAGTGATTACTGATTTGAGATGGCCACAGCAGCTACTTCTCATATCAGAGCTCAGTTCAGGCCCCCACAGGCAGAGGCAGGTAAAACTGGCAGTCACCTCTGACAGCACAGGCTTGTATTTCTTCAAGCCACAGCTTAAAGTAAAGAAAGTATCAGGGAAAGGGATTCAGAGTTATGAATATGTCGGTGTCTTCCTTGGAGTTGCTTGCCTTGCTTTTCAGTAGCCAGGTCTGACTGCACACAGCCCCAGAGGAAATAAAAAGGGAAATAATGTGGAGCAGGATTTTGAACAAGCTTGCTGACAAATGCTTTTGTTTCATGTTGTTTAGATCCAAGTTGGCCTTTCAGGGAAAATAACAGCAGCATGCAGCTCAGACTGGAATGACAGAGGGCCCTTAGGTAGCAGAAGATCCAACTGAGAAAGCAAAAAAGGCTCTGTTTTCCACTGCTGTTTTTCCTTCCCTTCCTTCCCTAGTCCCTCTCCACTCTGCCTCATTTCCCACCAATCCAAGCTGCTGCCATTTCCTTCTCTCCTCCACATCTGTCACCAGCCAGGTGGGACAGGCTTTGGAAATACCAAAAGAAGCTCAGGGTACTCGAGGCTTTGCTTAACAGATGGGTTGACATTTCTGCAGAAAAACAAGGCTCTGCTCTCTTGTCAGGGGGATCAAACACAAGAAGGTGACTATCCTGGAGCATCATCATTTGCAACTCCTCGTCAAGATGATGTGCTTTGACTCAGAGCAAGCGAGCTCCTTCCTCCCCAGAGGCAGCAGCAGGGCTGTCATTAATGACTACAAGGAGATAGTGCATGGAATGGCTCCTCTGGGCAGGAGTTACCTCATAGTCCTTGTTAATATCCGTTATTTCCCAGGAGTCGTTGGGAATTCCCATACGCTGGTAATCCAGTTTCAAATCAATCAGTTTCCATCCCATCTCCCGGCTCTCTTTGGACATTTTAGGATTGTAAGAGAAAGCATAAAGTTCTTCGGGTTTCACTGGGAAGGAGAAAGAAGAACATCAACAAGTTAGAGATGCAAAGACATCCAGGGAGGCCAAAACTTCTAGAAATCAATGACTGAGTGCTACAGAGGAGTATTCGAAGTATTTAAGACTTCTCAACCTTCTATAGATTTTTGGTTTGGGATAGTACCAAGTGCTAAAATTCAGGAATTTCCACTACTCAGTTCCCAAATGCAGGGAGATAGATTAATTCTAACAAAGTGTTTTAGTAGATTAATTCTAACAAAGTGTTTTAGCCCAAGCTGGAAGAAGTAATTTTTCCTAAACAAATTACTTCCTCCTGAATTCACTGTAGCAAGCATGTTAGATGGGATTT
Source organism: Pyrgilauda ruficollis (assembly GCF_017590135.1). Classification (NCBI taxonomy): domain Eukaryota; kingdom Metazoa; phylum Chordata; class Aves; order Passeriformes; family Passeridae; genus Pyrgilauda; species Pyrgilauda ruficollis. Next base: position 1,140,024 of record NW_024528488.1, on the reverse strand, counting down.
ATATCAAAACCATTAAGCCATACATGAAAACATGGACTAAAAGATCTGCTTTCTGTGGAGAGTTCATACAACAGCTCCTGCACACCTGTAAGGTCATTGCCCAGCAACAAATTCTGAGACTGGCAAACTTGAGGGATGTCTGGAATATTGCTGCCAGCCCAATGAAGGCTGCAGGCTGGCTCTGACAAGTGCCCATTCACCATCCCAACCTCCTTCCCTCTCTTCACAAAATGCAAATCCAACCAATAACTCATCCAGCTGATTCCCAAGGCAGCTCCACAGAGGGAAACCTGTCAGAGGCTGATAAAGCAACTGGGTACCAAGCAGGTAACCCAGAGCTGTCCATCACATGTGTGCAAATAATCAGTAATGATGTGCTCTGCCAAAAATCCATGAAGGGAGCACACTCAGACATCTTAAAACAACAAAAATGTGCTGTTACAATCAAGGAGAAGAGAAAGAGAAAGAGAAAGAGAAAGAGAAAGAGAAAGAGAAAGAGAAAGAGAAAGAGAAAGAGAAAGAGAAAAAGAGAAAGAGAAAGAGAAAGAGGAGCTACAGCATTTACACAGTTAAGTAGAGACCAAAGGAAACTGGTGTGAGCCCCTGCAGTGACACCTCCCACACTTCAGGCACTACCCAGACCTCTAATTTTCAAACGTCAAACAGCAGTGATAGCTTTTAAATGTTAACACCACAAACCTGCCAGCTACAGCATCAGAGGCAGAACTTCAAAACTAAGAAAACTGCAAAGAGCACAAGGAGGTGCTGGGAATAGACACAGGCCTTAATATCAAATTAAAAAAACATCTAAACTGGGCAAAGCCCATTTCCCCTACAGGATTTTCAGCCCAGCCCTGTGTGAAGGCCAGCAAGAAGCTGCCTGGTGCCATCAGTTCCCCTCCCTCAGCCTGGTGACACAAATTGCAACTACAAATGACATGCCTGTAATAACACAACTCCAAAATGGGTTCCAGCATCCCAAAAGCAGAGGCTGCCAGAGGCAGAAGCCAGGTGGAATGCTCAGTGGAATGCTGTCCTGCAAGAAAAGCATGAAGATTCATCCATGCTGGAATAAAAAGCTGGAGCTAGAAGAGAGCACAGGGTTTTGAAGGTGTCTGGCTCACACTGCAAGAGTGACTCCAAGTCAGGGCAGGGTGAAGCACAGGCTTCACTGAGCAAACACTGCAGAGCAGCCTAACCACACTGCTGGAAACACAGCCAAGATGCCAAATTGTGGAATTTGGGAATTCTGTGAATGCCTGGATCAGCTGGAAAGGGCAGAACTGCACACAGCCAACAGCTGAGTCACACAGGGGACGGACAGTGGCCAGGTTTGGGATATGAACTTTGCACAGCTCTCCAGAAGTTCCTCATGGGAGACCACGTCACTCCCACTGCCAGAGAGTGACAAAATCACAGAGAGGTTTGGTTTGCAACAGCTCATCCAGTGCCACCCCTGGGACACCTTCCCCTGTCCCAGGCTGCCCCAAGCCCCAGTGTCCAACCTGACCTTGCAACTTCCAGGGATCCAGGGGCAGCCACAGCTTCTCTGGGCACCCTGTGCCAGGGCCTCACCACCCCCACAGGGAAGGATTCCTTCCCAATACCCCACCTAACCCTGCTCTCTCAGTGTGAATCCATACCCTGTTGTCCTGTCACTCCAGGCTCCTGTAAACAATCTCTCTCCATCTTTCTTGGCTCCCAAGACTGTGTTTAGCTTGGAAGCAAATGTCCTGCTCCACAGAACTCAGCTCCCTGAGACCTGCCTTTGTCCCTGGTGCTGGAAGCTGATTCTGATCCCACTCCCTCCCTCCCTCCCAAACCCAAGTGTGGGGTAGCAGAGCTTTCCCATGGCTCAGTTTGGAGCATTCCAGAGATTCCCAGGAGAGATTCCCAACCCCAGTACCTGGCTGGGAGAGCTTGAGCAGGGAGGTGAACACATCGTGGCAGTCCCTCTCCTGGCCAATCACAAAGTGAGCCACGTGGAAGTTCTTGCAGTGGATGAGCAGGGGGTACCCAGCCGTGGTCAGGGGCAGCTTCTCCACGCTGGAGATGTGGTGGTGCAGGATCTGGAGAAAAGGGAATAAACATCATTTGTTACTGATAAAGCTGTGAGCAGTGCAAGCAGATAGGAAACCTTTGCAATACAATCAGCTGTTTATGCTTCCTGCAGCTAAGGAGCAGCAGGAAATGAGTTAATTTGTGACATCAAACATAAACTGCACCCCAAACCCAGGGAACTAAAGCAGGACTGAAAAACTACAGATTTACATAAACTGCTTTCAGAGACAGATGTGCAGCTCAGTTTACCTGATGCACTTTGCTTTCCTTTCACCTCCATATGAAATACATTCTGTCATTCCCATTTTACCTCAAAATTAACAAAACAGGCTCATTTCAGGCTAAATCTGCACTTCTAAAAGCTGCAAATTCACATCTAGTGGTCTTGTATATTGAGTTTTAAATAGGAAATTGCAGAAGTTTTTTACATGCCTTGAACTGACACTAATTCCATGAGTGAACTCTATCAAGTCACATCACCATTGTGCTCATTTCCTTCCAAACCAGCTGTTTCTGGGAAGCACTGGGTATCAAAATGCTCTAAAAGACCACTGCGGCTGTGGAATTGCCAAACCTGCTCATTCTGGAAATGAGAGCATTAAGTTCCAGGACAAGAGGGAATGGCTTCCCACTGGGAAGGGCAGGAATGGAGGGCAGGGATGGACAGGATATTGGGAAGGAATTGTTCCCAATTGGGAGGGTGGGCAGGCCCTGGCACAGGGTGCCCAGAGCAGCTGTGGCTGCCCCTGGATCCCTGGAAGTTCCAAGGCCAGGCTGGACACTGGGGCTGGGAGCAGCCTGGGACAGTGGAAGGTGTCACTGCAGCGGTGAAATGGGATGATCCTTCAAGTCTCTCTCCATCCAATCCATCCTGTGACCTGAAGCAGCTTTCCCTGGCTTTCCCAGGTGTGTTTGCAGCCCAGCATACCCATGTTTCCTTCCTGACTTCAGCAGAGGCATCCACGTAGATCAGGTGTGTGGCTGTCAGGTACAGGGTCCCGCTCGCTGCCTTCCTGCTGGCGTAGCGATCCAGCAACTTCACATTTTCCACCTGCAGCAGGAACACAGCATGAGAACACCACAGAATCCCAGGATTGCTGAGGTTGGAAAAGCCCTCTGGGATCATGGAGTTCAGCCTGTGCCCAGTTCCCACCCTGTCACCCAGCACACATCCAGGTGTTCCTTGGACACCCCAGGGATGGGGACTCCAAACCTCTCTGGCAGCCCTTTCCAAGGCCTGATCACCCTTTCCATGGGGAAATTCCTCCAAGTCCAGCTCTGATGGAAGCACTGCCTAAACACCTGTTGAGCTCTATTCTTTCAACTTCTAATACACAGCTCATGAAGCAAAACAGAAAAACACAAGATCTTAAGTCCCCCCTGCAACACCAAGCCAGCCTTACACCATAAACTCAAATTATTTCTCCATGAATTAAAGCCACAAAGGTTAAGCAAACAGCCGTGGTTCGGCACCAGCAAACCCTAACAGGATTACTGGATTTGTAGCCAAGATGATCCCAGTTTGTTACTGTGTGAGGCTGCAGAAATAACAAGACAAAGAACTGCAAAGAAAAGATGTGCCTGTGCTCAGGGTGTTCAACATGTTGCTCTGAAAGGAACAGCCCTCTCCAGTCTGACTTCCCACTGCTCATTCCCTATCAGTAGCTACTTCTTGTAACTCACTTCCTGGCCTCCAAGTGTATTTCATAAACCACACCAAGCTAATTAATAAAAAAACAGCTTTAAAGAACTCGGCACAGACACAATAAAATATGGTACAGCACTGGATTGATTTTCTCCTGGCCTATTTGCTGCCTAATGAACGCAGATAAAATTTTTCTTTCACCATTAAGCAGAAACAACAGGGAAAAAAAATTGGATGGACAATGAAAACAAATGTTTTAACAGTAAATGATAGATTAGTTTTGGGTATTGAATGCGCGAGCTTCCTTATGTCTCCAGTACAAATGGAAAATCTCAGCAAATAAATTGGAGAGCTGAGGCCTGGGCTCGGTGTCCTCTCAGCAGGTCGTGTTTCTCAGCAGATATAACTATCAAATACAATATTGCCTTTTCAGGGCACTACAGACATGCAGCATCTCAGAGCAGGGGGTGACGAGCATCCCCAAACCAAAGTCCTACAGAATAAAACGAATAACAGTAACCTTCACTGCAGTGAAGGATAAAATTAAATTATCAACTGCTGCCTGAATAAATGCAATTCCTTTTAGCACAGCATTCCCGGAGCTCCTGTTTGATTTGATTCAATGGGAAAAACAAACAAACAAATAATAATAAAAAAAAAACAACCCAGAAAAAAAGCACCCTTTGGTTCCCTCCTTGGGACTGAGAGGAATCTCCGCGCTTTGACAGAAAGGAAACATTCCGGAATCGCCCCCAAACCACCTGGGGCTCTGCCCACCACCGCACCCCCTCCCCACAGGGCGCCGGAGCCACCAACACCCGGGGACCGCGGCGGGGACCCCTCCCCACCCGCAGCCGCTCGGGCCGTTCCGTTCCGCGGCGGGGAGCGGGCCGGGGCCGCGGGCGGCGGCGTTACCTTGGGGGTGCTGATGTGCTCCATGGCCGCCCGGCCCCGCCGTGAGGGGCCGCCCCGCCGCCATCAGGGCGCGCGCGCCCCGCCC